>NW_024429188.1:119854920-120154622 GCF_017639785.1 Mesocricetus auratus | reverse complement strand
CTAACCCTAACCCTAACCCTAACCCCAACCCTAACCCTAACCCTAACCCTAACCCTAACCCTAACCCTAACCCTAACCCTAACCCTAACCCTAACCCTAACCCTAACCCTAACCCTAACCCTAACCCTAACCCTAACCCTAACCCTAACCCTAACCCCCTAACCCTAACCCTGACCCTGACCCTGACCCTGACCCTGACCCTGACCCTGACCCTGACCCTGACCCTGACCCTGACCCTGACCCTAACCCTAACCCCTGAACCCTAACCCCTATATGCTAAACCCTTACCCCTATACCCTAAACCCTATACCCTAACCCCCAACTCTCTAACTGTAACCCCAACCCTAACCAACTTTATGTTTATTTACCTACCTCTGGGATCATATCTCTTCTTCAATCCTGCGATCTTCAAAGAGGTCACTGTTGAGGAAGGTTTCAGGGCATTCTACTTTTCTTGAAACCTTTCTTCCTGGTTGTGTCTCCTTTTTACACACCTCAAATCTGATATTTTCCTCCTTCACTCTTGCATGTGTTCTATTAAGAAAAATATAATCAAATTACTAAACTCAATAAATATCAAATGCACATGCAGCAGCCCAAGCTCCTTTTTTTCTTGATTTTATTTGGGGTGTCCGGTGGAACAAGTTCTACAATGGCTGCTTTTACACTAGCATTGACAGTTTTGGGGAAGACATCACAGATGAACATAGGAACTCAGTGTTACTTCATCAAATGTACCTGAGCAGAGGACAGGGAAGGGAAGGGCATGAGGAGGAGGAGGAGAAGGCAGAGGTCAAGGGGCCAGATAGGGAGAGGACACAAGGAAACTTAGGAGGAAATGACAGAAGGAAGTAGCGGAAAGAGGAGGCAGGGGGAAAGGAGACGGGAGGAGTGAATAATTAATGCCAGTTACAGGTGCGGGGGGCAGCAGTAATTTGAGAATAGGATAAGGCAAATTATTCAAAAAACATACCAGCTTCAAATGCCAGTTAGCCAGCACATTAAGAGTTGCATGGCAAAGCCAACTTCATCTTCCAAATTAGTTTAATGCTACAAACTTACAAAAAAGAGTACTGCAGAACCCCTGAGGAACAAGAACAGCCTAGGTGTGGGTGAAGGACCTTAAGCCCCCTTTACCCCTGGTTGCCCCTGTGGTAAAGTACACATGGTCTTGGTTCAGCCCAGAGTGCTCACCATACCAGGAAGGGCAAGTTACAAAAAGCTGACTCCTTACCCATCTGACCACAGGGACCCTGCCGGGTCAGCCTACGAGCAAAAAAGTGTAGCCAAGGCCTTTCTCACATACCCAGATAGGTGGCAGGCATCAGCCCCTCTCCTCACTAACTGCTGAGGTCTTGTCTTCAGTGAAGACTCTCCCTGTCACTCCATCAGCATTCCAGTGTGGAAAGATAAAAAACCTGCCATGGAGCTCCTGTGACAAAAGACATCAGAGGTGCAGTGAAAGCTTGGTCCTTAAATATCCCCCTCTCCAACAACAGTGACCAAGAAAACAAGCAATGCTCTCAGACACCCCCTACCTACAATGGGAACAGCAGATGTGGTGGCTCATCACACCAGCCCTTGACTTGGCATTTCATCTCCCTGGCTCTTGCGGACATCAGGGCCACAAGAGTTTAGTACTCAGAATAAACTAACAAAGATGCAAAAAAGATGGCAGCATAAATATATACCATGTTGCTCTTTTCTTAAATGTCAATGACAATTTGAATAGAATACAATATTATACTGCCATGATGTTTCTAAGCTTATTTTAGCAATAGTGAGCTGCCTTAGAAGGAAAAAGTCTGTGGTGTATAATGCTGACAACGTGACCTTGAAAGGGCTAAAAGAAAACCCACAAACATATATGTTACACATTTTAAGCCATAATCACATTTTACACACACACACACACACTAGACATGTTTTTTACAAATAAATCTATGTTAACAATATATGGCATCTCAAGATAATTCCATTAGGAAGCAATACTTCAGGATGAGCGCCAAATGAATCAAAACTGTATCATGGCCGGGCAGTGGTGATGCACGCCTTTATTCCCAGCACTAGGGAGGCAGAGGCAGGTGGATCTATGTGAGTTCGAGACCACCATAGTATACAAGAACTAGATCCAGGACAGCATCCAAAGACACAGAGAAACCATGTCTCAAAAAGCAAAAAAAAAAAAAACAAAAAAACAAAAAAAAACAAAAAACTGCATCATGAAGAAGCAGGATATTGAAAACTATACATATCCATAGTACAACAAGCTATGTTTTTAAATATACAGTTGATTACTGATTATTCTATATTATTATATCTCTAACAGACACATGTAAAATGTAAACAATTCTTTGGATAGACGCATGAAGTATTTTCTTACTTTCTTAAGCATGTTAATATTAACATTGTTGAAACATGTCAACAAAGGAGCACACATCAGGGGCACATCATCTACCCTTGGTATTGAACTCATGAGGATGAAACATGAGACATAGGAGTTCAAAGGTAGCCATGACAAAGTACTGACATCCAAGCCAGGATGGATAACAAACAATGACGTCTGAAGGGAATTTGTGGAAACATAAAAAAAAACAGGAACAAGAAGCCATCAACCTTTCACAGACCTTTATATGAAAAGTATAACACTACCTAATAGTTAACAATGATCCACTTAGATAATAGTAAACACATTCTATACATTTCAGTAAAAAAATTGCCTATCACCAAGTGAAAGCACAACAGAAGATGAACAGAGTCAAAGCAGGAATATCTAAACCAGCAGATAAACTGAAGGAATACATGAACTAGCAAATAAACTTCAGTATGTGGATTTGCCACATATACAGGACATTTTAATACCTCATACAAAACTTTCAAAATCTGAAACTACAATGCTGTGATCTCTGCCATCATACTTGAATGAAATAGATGAAACAGATTCTTTTCATTGAAACCAAGGTCTAAAATATTGAGAGGGATAAAGACAGGGTCAAGCAGTTAAGACAAATCCCTTCCCAGAATCAAGGTGAGTTTTTTAACAACATTCTGTAATTTCTGTTAGAAATAAATACATGAAGACTAACGGATTTACCATTCTAAGAACATGCACATATCTAAAGACACACTGACATAACCAAATAAAAATTAACAAAAATCATTAAACATTTCCAATCCTATAACCCAGATGTTGAGGCTGATAAAAGCTTACCTACAGTTTTTCTGTATCATGATCTGCTTCATATAACAAAAAGCGAGCATGTAGGTCTGAAGTCAGAGAAATCAATACTTCCCAGTTGGTGGGATAATTTGAGATGATTAAGGAAATGATGCCCTGCTGGAGGTAATATGTCACTGGGGGTTTGGTTTTATAATTGACATCTGCATACCATTTCCAGTTCCCACTGTCTGGTTCATTCTGCAGGTTGAGGATGTGAGATCTTAGCATCCTGCTATATCTGCCATATCTGACACCTGTTGCCTTGCTGTTTTCATGGTGATCCTGTATGACTCTGGAACCAAGAGTCAGATTAAATTCTTTCATGAGGTGATGTAGACATTATGCTATATCACAACAGAAGAGGCACAAATAAACATCCATAAAGTTCTATATCTGAATTAGTGATTTCCTGTCATTGAAGAGGAAATCTAAAAGGGTTACTTGTTAAGAGAAGCTTTTTCTTTGAGAGAAGCCTTCCCGCCAGCCTGGTTCTAGAGCCGCATCAGTCCCAAATAAACACACAGGAGGCTATATTAATTATGAAGCTGTTGGCCTTGTTTGTTTCTTACTAGCCAACTCTGACTTAAGTAACTACCCCATAATTGTTAATCTAAGTATTTCTCTTACCGGAGAATAGTTCCGGGCTTCCTACCCCATGGCGGTACATCTTGACTCTCCGTGTTCCTCCTTCCCAGAGTCCTCCTGGACTCCTAGTCCCACCTATCTAGATTCCTATTGGCTCAACAGTGCTTTATTGACATAATCACAGGACTTCCTCCACAGTTACTTTATCATTTAAATTTGTAGGATTTTTTCCATATGAGTTTAAAGTGCAAACAAAATAAAGACAGGCATTAAACTGCTTAAACAGATAGTTGACACTGTGAAACTATTTTCTCTGGAATGCTCGTGTACCTAAAACGTGTTGGCTAAAGATCTTACAAAATCGTTTATAGCCAGACTTTCTTCTGTACAAGTTTTTTCGGATTCTCAAAGACTATTGTGATAAGAACAGGCTTTAACACAATGATTGAACACTAAAAGTTTTACTCTTGAATACCACCACAAAGTGTAAAACCTTACCACACTGACTACATTTATAGTTTCTCTGCAGTATGATTTTTTTCTCATAATTTCAAAGACTACAATGGTGTACAAAGGCTTTACCACATTACTTTCATAGAATTCCTCTCCATTACGTGTTCTTTTATACATTAAGAGAATACTGTGATGTGAAAGGCTTTACCACTTTGACTACATTAATAGGGTTTCTGTCCTGTATGTGTTACTTTATGTGTTTGGAGATTACTGTCCTGCGTAAAGCCTTTAGCACATTGATTACATTCATAGTGGTTTTCACCAGTAAGGGTAATGTTAAGAATTTGGATATAACTCTGTTGTAAAAAGGCTTTCCCACATTCATTCCATTCATAAGTTTTCTCTACATTATGGATTCTTTCATGCCTTTTAAGATGATTATGATAGCCGGGAGGTGGTGACGCACACCTTTAATCCCAGCACTCGGGAGGCAGAGGCAGGAGGATCTCTGTGAGTTCGAGGCCGGGCTGGACCGATAGCCTCCAAAACAATACAGAGAAACCCTGTCTGTAAAAACCAAAAGAAAAAAAAAGAATATTATGATATACATAGACTTTAACACCTCAAGAATATTCAGGTTTCTCTCCAGTATGACAATTTGGTCTAATTATAAAGAAGAATCAGATCTTAAGGTTTTATCACTGTTTACACTCATGCTGTTCCCCTTCATTAAGGTTGGTTTGGACCTTTGAATATACCTGTGATGGTTCACATTTATTGCATCTTTTTTTTAGGACTTAAATTTTATTAAAAAAAATCAATGGAATTTATCTTGTATTAAATAAAACATTTCAACAATTCCCAAAGTAGCCTTAAAAATTCTTCTGCCACTTTGTATTGCATGTTTATAACAAATGAAAATGAAGAGTTGATGATTAGAAAATCAAAACATTGACTAACTCTGAAAAATTCTAATAATAATCTTTGTTATAATATATCTAAGCTGGGCGGTGGTGGCGCACGCCTTTAATCCCAGCACTCGGGAGACAGAGGCAGGCGGATCTCTGTGAGTTCAAGGCTGGGCTGGACCAATACCCTCCAAAACAATACAGAGAAACCCTGTCTCATAAAAACCAAAAAAAAAATATATATATATATATATATATAATACTCATATAGCATCTTTTGTATATATGAGATTTTTTCACATGTTTGAAGAGAACAGAAAAAACTCATATATTTTACTATAGTGAGTCATACTACATTTGTAAAATGAACCAGGACAAAAGTATATACATATTCCTAGTACGATTGGATTTTTCTGAAATGTGAGTTTGTTGATATATTGCCAATGAAGCTGGAAAAGCAATTACTTATAACTTGCATCACATTCAACAAATCTATTCAAAGTGGGTGCTGCTACATATCTTCTAATTGTTCTGAGAGAGAGAGAGCAGGCTATGCTGCTTTTTTAGATATCCCTATGTTCTTATGGCTTGTATCAAGAGTGACATATGATATACTTAATAAAGGAAGAGTAACAAATAAAAGGTGTCCACATTACATTTACACCATTTAACTTTCTATTCCTCGTAGACATATGGTATAGATAATAAGGTTTCTCCACAACAGCCACCCTTGTCTCTTGACTCCTCCTCTCACTAAAATTAGCAAAGTCACAAGTATGTGAATAACACAAGCTTTACTATGAACTATTTGCTTATTAGAGGATTTTGGACATGTATTTTTGACTTATTCAATGAGCATACCTTATGTAACATGAGTGTTATGAAACTAAATGGATTGGCAGGTACACAACATAGCTATCATGAGGCTATGGTTAAAATGGTAGTATCTATTAAGGCATGGTTTCCTTGTCTGTTCTCTTAAATTTATGCCTTGTGAACACAATTCACCTACTTGACACTGAGGTATATAGTTTTTTGAGAATTTAATAATCATCAATGCACTTTAATTATACTTACTTTATTTAAAACTTCCAGACACCTTGAAATTTGTTCTGAGGCATATTTGTATTAGCTTGTACATTAAAATTACCTTCTGTGTAGCATAAAATATAGTACCAGAAAATATATGATATATTATTGGAAATTGTGCAACATTTAAGTTATTACTTTCAGTGAACCTTAGAAACATGCCTGATTCATTCACATCATCATTGCTCAGTTTCAACTGTAATTACAGAAGAGCATCAATAACCAAGAGACAGTTGCCCCCTTATTTTAAAATGTGAAGGAAAATTCATAGTCTTACCTATAGCAGTGAGGTTCCTATAGTCTCCACCATCACATCTTTATGGAGATTCTTCTGGGAAGGATCCAGCAAAGCCCACTCTTCCTGAATGAAGTCAAAATGAACATCAACACAGTTCACTGTGTTCTAAAATATACCATAAATGTATGAAAAGAAAGTTATACTGACAACACAGCTAATGTAACAATCACCAAGTCACTTAAAAAGAAAAATGAATAGGAGGGTCACCTCTGTTATTTCTGAATTCCTTGAATGGGATATCACCATGTTAAAGTAATGCCTGTTAGTAGACATACCTGTGTTACCGATGAATCAAGATTTGCAGTTGGCATCGTGGTTTTGGAAGCCTCATTCAACTTGTTCTGAGCATATGGTAATCAACTGGCTAAAGTGTAAACACTGAGAAAAGTAAAATGCCCTGACCATAGGGAAAGCACTGCAGTCCACTGAGGCTGGAGACCCCAGCAGCTATGAAAGGCTAAGTTCATTATTAAAAGTATATCAGAGTCTTCTTTCCACAGAACCAAATGAACTCACATCCCAGCCTCAACATCCTCAACAAACTACTATCACACCATATGGCATAAATCATGATTCCTGGTGCTTTATGTTTATCATTTGCTTGTTTATAATGGTAACAAAAATAAGAGGGCTTAGAAGAAACATTAGATGCTAATTATTAAGATCATTGGACTCTGAGTTCTTTTCATTAATAAAATAAGAAAAACCTCTACCATGGCCAAGAACCACATTCTCCTACGTGACACTGGCCAAGTTAGGATGATGCTATGCAATGATTGGCTTAGCTCAGTGCCCTACAGCTCCAATCCTACACCATTAACAACATTTTTGTTTGGGATTGATTGTATTTCCTTTTTTTTTTCTGAATGTGTTTTCAACTTGTTACATACAAAACATGGAGAAAATATAAATATCCTGTCATCTGTATTGTCACAATTATTTTGCTTAATAATTATATGTTTTAGTGCCTGAGATTTATTTTCCATCATTTATTTATTATTAATTTTAATATATAGTGTATGCTTTCTCCTTTTCTTGTTGGGGCCCAAAGTTGAAGATTGCTATGTAACTGTTAATAATTCTTATATGTGGTCCCCATTGGCACTGTGTATTGCCTCAAGGACTAGGGGGCCTTCCTGTCATAAAACTTCCTGTAAGCTCTGTCTTCAGGGAGTATTTGTCCCTTACCTGCTGTGGTTTGTACCCACCAGCCAAGGTACCTCTCGCACAGTATTATAACTTTGATACATTTTCATTCTGTTCATTAATTTTATTAAATTTTTTTCATTTTTTTATATACTGAACAGTTTCCCCTCACTCCTCTTCTCACACTCCCTCCCCTCACCTCCCATGTAGCCCCCATCCACTCCTCCACCCACTTAAAGAAAGGGACAGGCCTCTCATGGGAGTCAACAAACCATGGCATCAAGTTGAGGCAGGACCAAGTTCCTCCCCCTGCATCAAAGCTGGAGGAGGCAAACCATCATGGTTCGTGATCCCACTTCATGGAGCCCCACAAACAGACCAAGATACACAATTTTTACACACATGCAGAGGGCCTAGGTCAGTCCTATGCCTAGCTCTCAGTCCAGGGTCCATGAGTTCCCATGAGCTCAGGTGAGCTGTCTCCATGGGTTCCCCTGTTGTGACCTTGATTCTCCTGGGTACTCCTCCATGTCTTCAGCTGGACTCCCAGAGTTCAACCCAGTGCTTAGCTGTGGATCTCTGCATCTGCTTTCATCAGTTATTGGATGAAGGCTCTCTGATAACAACTAGTCACCGGTCTGATTATAGGAGATTTCAGGGTACATATCCACGATTATTAGGAATCTTAGCTAGGGTAATCCTTGTGGATTCCTGGGTGTTTCCCTAGTACCAGGTTCCTCCCTATCCCCAAAATGCACCCATCTAGATATACCTTTAATTACTTTGCCATTCCTTCCACCCCCAACCAAGCCAACAAGACACTACTTGTTGCCATCTTACCCACCTACCCAAACTGCCCCGAGTTTACCCAGAAATTCTCTTCTACTACACCCAACATAACTTTAGATGACCACAGAAAGAGAAAACAAGATATTTCATAACAAACCCAGATTTAAACAATACCTACCCACAAACCCAGCCATACAGGAAATGCTAAAAGGAGAACTCCAACCCAAGGAAGTCAGCTGTGCTTAACAAAAACACAGGCAATAGATACTATCACAACAGCAAAACAGAAAAAGGAAACACACACACACACACACACACACGATCACCACCATGACAAAAATCAAAAACCAACAAGAATTATCAATCACTGGGATTAATATCTCTTAATATCAATTCACTAATAAAAAGACACATACAAACAGAATGGATATGAAAACAGGATCCATTCTTCTGCTGCATACAGGAAACACACATGAACTTGAAAGACAGACATTACCTCTAAATAAAGAGTCAGAAAAATAATTTCCCATCAAATGGAACTAAGAAGCAAGCCAGTGTAGCTACCTTAATATCTAACAAAATAGGCTTCTAACTAAAACTAACTTAAAGAACTGAAGGACATTTCATATTCAAAGAAGAAATCCATCAAAATGAAGTCTCAATTGTTAACATTTATGCCCCCAAATACACGCATCAAACTCCATATATTAATAGTGGGAAACTTCAACATCCCACTGTCACCAGTGGACAGGTCTACTATACAGAAATTTCACAGAGAAATAAGGGAAATAATAGATGCTATGACCTAAAGATACTTAACAGATACTTACAGAAAAGTTCACCCAAAAACAAAAGAATATACCTTCTTCTCATCACATCATGGGATCTTCTATAAAATTGTCCACTTGGTGACAGAGCAAATCTCAAAAGACAGAAAAAATTTGGAATAACCCCACTAATCTTACCAGATCACAACACAAACTAAAGAAAGCATACAAACACATGGAAAATGAACAACTCTCAAATGAATTACCAATGGGTTAAGGAAGAAATGAAAATAGAAATTAAATACTTCCTAAAATTCAATGAAAATGAATCCATGGCATATCCAAACTTAGGGAACACTATGAAAGCAGTGCTAAGAAGAAAGTTCATAGCACTAGGTGCTTACATAAAGAATTTGGAGAAATCTCACACTAGTGACTTAACAGCACACCTAAAAGCTCTAGAAAAAAAAGAAACAAACTCATCCAGAAGGAGTAGACAGCAGGAAATAATCAAATTCCAGGCTGAAATCAGTAAAATAGAAATAAAGAACAATACCAAGAATCAGTGATATCAACAAGATATCCAAACCAACTAAAAGGCAGAGAGAAGATATAGAAATTAACAAAATTAGAAATAAGAAGGGGGATAAAACAACAGACACTGAAGAAATCCAGACAATATTTAGGCCATGTTTCAAAAACCTGTACTCCACAAAATTGGAAAATCTAAAAGAAATGGACAATTATCTTGATAAGTAGCACATACCAAAATTAAACCTATAATCCCTAAAGAAACAGAAGTCACTAAAAGTACCCAAAAAAAGCCCAGGGATGAATGGTTTCAATGCAGAATTATACCAGAATTTGTTCTACACAATAGAAACAGAAGGAACATTGCCAAATTCTTTTTATGAGGCTGCAGTTAACATGATACACAAACCACACAAAGACTCAACTGAGAAAGAGAATTACACACCTATCTTCCTCATGAGCATTGATGAAAAATATTCAATAAAATACTGGCAAAGCAAATCCAAGAGCACATGAAAAAAATCATCCACCCTGATAAAGTAGGTTTCATCGCAGAGATACATGGATGGTTCAACATAGGAAATTCTGTCATAGAAACAAACTGAAAGAAAAAATACATGATCATCTTATTAGATGTTAAAAAAGACCTTTTAGACATGTAAAAACAGCTTAATCATGAACCCCACTTCACCCAAGGCTGTATCTGATAACCAGACCTCAGTGGTATCACTCACTCTAGATACACAGACAAGGTCTTAGAACCACATGACATCCACTGGACAGTATATAAACAGAGACCAAAGCTCTGCTATAGACATGTGAAGAGACATCACCTTGATCAACCCTAGGGATAGAGCATCTCCCCCAGGATCATGACCCATGAATCAGAGACTTCTGTTAGAGACTGAACCTGAACATCAGCTAAAATACATTGCACAGATGAGCAGCCCTGGTGGGATAGGCTTAAGACTATAATTGGGAATTCAGAGTGTGAACCTTGTGTGATGACCTTTGTTATACTAACTAGGCATATCTACCTTCTTACTCACAAAAGTCAGGAACACTTTTCTATGAGTGATGATTGACTTAAGTATACATCAGGATGAGGAAAGGAAAACTTTTCCAAAACAAATGCAAGAGAACAGATTTCTAAAGAACCAATATATGATTTCTATTATACACCTAAAAAACTTGTTTTGCTCTAATTACTTTATGAGTAAAAAGAAATTTTGAAAACAAATTTGTCCATTTTTTATGTGTATGTTTGTATGTTAGAGAGAATGTCTTCCATTTGTGTACAGGTTACACACCAGAAAAGAATCTATCACATATCCTGAACCTATAGTAGCAGGTAGTTATGAGTCTCTTAATTTGGGTGCTGGGATCTGAACTGTGCTGAATCACCTTCCAAGCCCAACAATACTTTTTATCCACAACTCTAAAAGTCTTTCGCAGATTAACAACACGTAAATAAATGAAGTATATAAATGATCCTAGGGAACATGATGCATTAATATTAAGATGTTGTTTATGGTCACTTTGCACCATAAATTGAATACAATCCAAAGACAATGCCAAACAATTTATAAAAAGACAGCTGATACCAAAGCTGCATGCAAAGTAGAAACACTCAGAATACTCAATGCAAACACATATATATACACAACAGCACACACATTGATACAATGACTTATATATTTACCAGGGAAGATACAATACTCAAGAATGTGTACAATATTTGTACAATAATAGAGAATGGAGAGAAAAAGCCAAGAACAAAAGCAGGAAAATCACCTTTTAACCAAAATACCAAAGGAAACTCAGCCAAACACAGCTACCTGTGATTCTATGTGTACAGAAATTAAATAAACACAGATTTCACAACTCCAACAAAATTAATTAAAAGTGACCCTTAAACTGTTAATCTTCTGACCCACTAGCTACTGATACTTCTTACAGAGAGACTCCATGCTCTAGAGCCCTCCCAGCAAATATAGGCGATCTCTTCCAGAGCCTTCTATGGCTCTATAGCCTCTCGTGCCCCTTGTGGTTTCAGGCAAACCCAGCCTCAATGGTGTCCAATCAAAAAATAATGTGAAGAATAACTTAATGTCTGCTTCCTGACACATGGATGATGTTACAAGATGTGGCATCTTCCCTATTCACCTGCAAAATACTATACTAACCTGAAATACCTCTACAGCTCCGAAACTCCTTTTGTGCCCTGGAACTGAACTTCACTAAATCACATCATGGTGACTGTCAGTAGCAGAAAGTAGAAAGCATTCTAATCCTGTCTTTCTAAAGGATGATGCCCATCCATTCCTTTCTATCAGTTATTAAACTATCTGTAACATTTGTAAGACAAACCTAAAAGTGGAATGTAATATCCAGAACTTCTAGAAACCAGACCTTCTGTTTTCCAATCAGTCTTCCCACTGCACAACAAAAGCAATGCCCGTGTGTACACATGGACAGTTATATTACCAGCTCATAGTCTCCCATGCCAGGATGGCAGAACCTCCTTCTCCCCAGGGAATCCACACTCAACAAAGCTCAGAGGCCAAGGTCCACTGCCTAGGTCAACACAGGGACCAACAGAACCTCAATCTGGCTCATGGTCCATCCCAGTCCAAGCAGTCACGATTCTGATAGCTTAGCCAACCTGCTTTTCCTGGTCTGGATACAGTGGCCCAGACACTCACCATGGCATGGCTTGTGGTCTACTGTGGTTCCACAGCAGAAAAAGAGGAGAATCCTAGAAAGAACCTGTAAGCTACCTCTCACTGGTGCTCCTGTTGACTAAGCCTTCCAAAAGTTTCTCATTAGTTAGTACAACATTGCTGGGCTTCAGGACATTAGCAGTTACCCTACTGGGTGAGCAGAGATCAAGTGACTCAAACCACACAAGCCCTCCCAGCTTTGCCCTCCACACTACAGTCAGAGAGGTTCCTAATCTGGGAAATTCATAGTTCAGTAAAATCCTCCACTTTCCCAGAGCACTTCCTGTTCCTCTTATAAGGCACAGGGTCCTATGTGTGCACATTCAACTAGATACTCAATGTCCTGCATAGCCAACCCTTTGCTTCATAGCTGGGAGATTCTGCAACCAAACACATTCAAACAACCTCTGTTGTTAAACAAAAAGAGGTCATGGATGAGAACACAAGGAAGGGGCCATGGGAGGCCTTGGAGGCAGAAAAGAGACATTGGAATTAATGTAATCCAAAAAAAATTATGTTACAAAGTTGAAACAGGAGTTATGGTTATGTGCTCCAGAGACTAGGGATTTGTATTAGAGCAAAACAAGTACTATTCACACTATTTCTCTCAGGGTTATCATTTTAAACCTGGATAATACAGTTATGTTAGGCAGGGCAACACCATTTTATCCAGTTCTTCTATTTAGGTGTTATGAAAAGTTATGTTCTTTATCTAGATTCTTGATTGCCTGATCCAAGAAAATGAGAAATGGACAGTCATGACATTTATGGAACACCTAAATGATTACCTGACTCCACATTGCTAAAGACAACCACTGTCATGGCAGGAAATCTTTCTTCCTTCTTCTTGTCCCTCCCTTTTTGTGTTGTGACTACACCTACTTTACAGTTAGTGAGTGAATGAAATTCTTACACAGTTTATCACTTCATTAGTAAATTCACAATAAAATCTAGAAAACTTGGAGGATATTCATTTACTGGTTATTTTTCCTTCCCAGAAACTTGTCAAGGCCCAGCCTGGAAGGAGTTACATGACTGTCTTTCCAGCACTGGGCAGCAGAAGTAGGATTAGGTGTTCAAAGCAATTATCAATTACATCTTGTGAAGCAAGCCTGAGCTATAGGAGACATTGTTCAAAACCAGTGGTTCTCAACCTTTCTAATTCTGTTACCCTTTAATACATTTCCTCATGATGTGGTGACCCCCAACCATAAAATTATTTTCAGTGCTACTTAATAACTATTATTTTTCTGTTATTAATTATAATATAAATATCTGTGTTTTCCGGTGATCTTAGGTCACTCCTGTGGTAGGGCTATTTGATTCCCCCAAAGGGAGCTGTGACCTCACAGGTTGAGAAGCACTGCTCTAAACTGATACATATAAATAAATAGATAAAGAAATGAATAAGTTGCACTTAAGAAAAAAATGGAATGAAATTCTTAAAGCAGGAAACAATGAAAAAAATTTTAAAAGGGATTATGGCAGTAATGCATTTAAAGAAAATGAAATTTTAAAAATGTTATCAATAATTGACTTTTTTAAAGAGATAAAAAAATTGAAAGAACACTTACCTATATTGACTTTGAAACAGAGTAGGTATTTTCCTGGTAGGGATAATGACATTAATAAGACATTGTGTGACTTTGTCACATGTAACATGAGTGCTGTAAGCTGATGCATGGAGTTATAGGCAATAGCCTGTGTCTCAAAACTCTGTGTCTCAAAACTCTGAGTTGACTTAACTATGTCAACCAGAATTGTACATATCTGCTTAAGAGTTGGCTAATTGAAAATTGAATATTTAGTAGTTCAAGCTATCCTCACTAAACTGTACACCCACCAATTCTGCCTGTCTCCATTCACATAGAAGGAATTAGTACAAGCAGGGAAATTATACAGAAAGTCACTCACCCTGCCCCATCAGGCCCTTTTTTATGATGGAGACCACTGCAGCTCACTGCCTTAAACTCCACTCTCTGATATAGTTATTGTCTAGACTGTTTCTCCTGCAATGTACACAGTGCACTGTTCCTCCTTTTCTGTCTGAAGGGAGAAGTCATGTTCCACACACAATTCCTTTTCCTGGTACTGCAATGGACAGTCAACTATATTACTCAAACTGGTAATTTTAGAACTCTGTGATGCTATAGACTTGTAATCCAAGAATTTATGGTGTTTAGTCAGGAGGAAAACAAAAGCAATGCCCTGTGTGACCTCAGACAGGGTTCAAGTCCACCTCAATTAATATAGGAGACTTTGTCTCAAAACTAATTTTCAAAAAGACTGGAGAAGCCACTGTTCTAGAATTATTATAAGTTTATTGCACACTGGGACTTAATGTTGGTTGTGACCCTATAATGTCCTCTTGTGCAGCATGTTAGAGGCCTTTGATGGGGAGGTGGTCCTTTTGGCTGGTTGTAAGTCAGGGTTATGGGACTATAAAGGTTACTTAATCCTGGTGAACAAACATTACATCTAAAAAATACTAATCTCTAACAGGTGTGGTTAGCATACTTATCTTTGGGGTATTTGGGAAACAACCCTCCCTTACATAAATTCTGCTTTGTGTGACTTAACACCTTCTAAGAATTGGTAAATCCTTAAACCATCAAGTCTATTACCCTGAATTCTACTCTTCTGCATTACAGGTTAGCAATGGAGATTGTAGCACTAATTATAATTGGTCTTAATAATAAAAACCTAGAGTCAGATATAGGGGTTAATGGTGAAAGATCAGGGAAGCAGAGCAGTCAACCCCTAGTTCTTAACTCTACTGAATCCTCAGAACAAAAGAGCAATCCTGTCCCTATGAATCTTCAGACTGAACACAATGAGCTTCAGTCTCCTCCTGCATTATATTCCTCTCTCCACCCAGCCGTATTACTCCTGTCTCCATCTTCCAGGTACTGGGATTAAAGGTTTGAACCAACATCACCTGGTTCTGTTTCTCTTTTAGACTAGAAAATCTAGTGTAGCCCAGGGTAGCCTTGAACTCACAGAGATTCACCTGCCTCTGCATCCCAAGTGCTGGGATTAAAGGTATGTGCCACCATGGCCTGGCAGGCTTTATTTGTACAAACAAAATACTACCACACTTGGAGATACGGTTTACAAGCTCCAAAAAATTACCTTCATCTGGATCCTAAACCTAAATGTTAAAAGTGCAGAACTTCTGGAAGATACTAGAGAGATTAGTACTCTCCGACTTTAGCAAATGTGTGACGATATGAGCACCACAGAGATATCAATAACTAGGATATTTCTAAACACAGTTTCTCTCCCAATCCTCTGCCGGGGAGTGAAGTTATTCAGAGGCTGCCAGCCCGGCTCACGGAGTTGCACGGATCACACAGGACCACGCTGGACCAGGCAGGACCCGGCAAGAATATGGTGAACTCTGTGTCTGGCCTCTGGCTCCCACCCAGCGTAGAGAAAACCAACTACGCCGGCTTCCGAGCCTCAGTCGGACTCTCCACCTACTCTGAGGACAGTAGGCCCTGACTCATCATGGCCCGCTACTCTCCTCACATGGGGGAAGCAGTCCCTCACTCACTTTGGCCCACCGCTCCTCTCGGTTTGTGAAGAGCAGCACCTCACTCACCATAGTGCAGCTGCTGAGATGACCAACGTTCTCCCCAGAACCAAAGGCACAGGACAGAAGACAACTTCTAACTTCCTGAGGCAAAGAGCTGAGCAGAAAGCCTGACTCCAGGAAGAACCCGCCCATCTGACTGGCGGTTCCGCTAGAGGCTCTGATTGGCTAGTGCGACCTGAGTGACAGGACCAGGTGAGCGGAAGAGGCACAGCATAATGGTTTAACATGAACAAAGAATTCCTGGGTGGCCCCAGGGGAACAGAAAACCAGAAGCCAAGAAGTGAATCCAGGAGTGCGGATTTTAATGCCCTCCAGGGGTGAAGCCACAAAGGGCAGACTTTTTAAGGGTGGACTCTAGACAGAGATGACTCCAGGGGAGGGCCTACCCTTGTCACCTGGAGGGCAGTGTTTGGAACGGGTCTACCAAACATACCAACTTCTTTGTTTATAGAAACCTGCAGGGCTTCCACCTAAACAACACAGACTCCTCGAGTATAGAGGCGTCGGTTTAAGTCTGGCTTCCTCCTGCTGACAAGAGACGAATGTGTGCGTGTTGGGGGCGGGGGGAGTCAGGAGTTGGTGGGCTCACATTCAACAGGAGGTATGGGTGGAGAAGTAATCAGTTAACTGCCATTCTGTACACATTAGGTATCTTCCTTGAGGAGTCAGAGAAGGCAGATTGGGTTAAGCTTCCACCATAACATGGAGGTGCACGTAGAGAGAGGCTTGTATGAATCCAGATGGTGTTTGGTAGCACCTTTCCAAACCCAGTCCTCGGGGTGCCAAGGCGAGCACTCCACCTTTAGAAAACCCACCATTCAAGGCTCCACCCCTGGGGCCACCCCTGAGGGATGTTAAAAGCCCCTACCCTAACTGGGTGTTTGGCACCGCGTGGCTTGCAGGTATCTCGCACCGGCAGTGGCTGCACAGGCTCAGAAGATCCAGGCGCGCTACGCATGAATGCTAAGTGCGGCCGCCAATCCCCGGCCAGGGCCATACCACGGCCTGCCCAGGACAAACACGCAGAGAGGGTGGCTGCGAATTACAGGTTCCAGAAAGCATCTGGGCAGAGCCCGGGTGGCATTGCTAAGTGATGGTGCCTAAACCACACTCAGAATGGCTACAGGTGCTAGCGCCGGCCGGTGTTCACAAATGCAGCCAAAAATCTGACAATTTATCGTGTGCTGAGGATTCAGTTTAGAACATGTGAGCCCACCTAAATTTCCCATGCACAGCCGAAGAGCAGTACACATAGGCAGGAGAATCCAAGCGCCCCCAGGTGCACCTACCCCCAAACATTTTTCCCCTCACCCCCACCAAGAGCTACCTCTCCTGCTGGATTAAAATGAGACTAGAAAATGAGGGGGGCTTTGCTCCAGACCCAGCACAGAATTCCTGTTCCTCCCTGGACTCCTTGACCTTTCCATTTCATCCGATTCAATGGAGTCCAGCCCTCCAGCTCAGGGAGAGGTGTTTCCCCTGTGTTGTGGTTTCTGATCTATTTTCTTGCTTCCTTCTGCAAGCCACCCAGTCTCTCCTGCCCTAAAAGGCAAACTCTTCTGGAGGTGCCTCCATCTCCAATTCCTTTCCACCAGTTCTTTCTGGGATACACTTCCAGCCACTGCTATGAAGTCCTCCTTGATCGAGGAGCGAGCTGCTAACTCCAGTGATGGGTTTCAGCTCTCATCTTTCTCATTATTAGCAATAGGAGCCCCAACTGACGGCCTCTCGAGTGATACAATGTCTGCACCCTCTTCCACCACAGCAGCTACTGCTGTAAGTTTGGAAATAAAGTTCATACCTATTTTGCAAGCACTTTGGTGCTTGCTTTGGGATTATTTGCACCTTGGAAAGAGTAATTGCTAGTTTTCGTTATTCTAGATGCAATAGCTTATTAGCCTATAATTAACCAAGTAGACGTGACTGAATTTAAGCATTGGAAGCTAAACTAAAGTGGATTTATGAAGCTCACATGTATGTGATGCAACATATTTCTCTTATTTATTGTCAAAATGCAATTGAGAGTAAAGGGAGGATGTGGGGTTTCAACTCTTTGCCTCACTGACATCCAAATTACTGCTTACCCGATTTTTTAAATTTATTTAGTTCTTGTGATGATGCCATGGCTGGTCTGGAACTCCTGAGTATAAGGTAGCCTACTTTACTGTCTCAGCCTCTGGGGTAACTGGGATTGATGGATCACGGTGACAGGTCCCCCATTACCCAATTTTAAAGCAGTGGAGAAAGAATACTTGTTATATATGATGTTTAGGTAGTGATTGATTTTTCACAACATTTTAGAGATTTTCCCTATATATTGTTGTGTATGTATCTTACATCTGCTTTTCTTACTGTTCAAAGATGCCCTTGCAACTTTTTTTAGCAGCCCAAAAATATTCCCCAAAGTGAAATATTTTAAAAATCTTTTAGGTTATTGCTTGCTAAGCTTTAGAGACTGAGTGTAGATATAAAAAATGATAAGGTTTTAATTTGTTCTGTTTGGTATGTAGATTTTGTGAAAGTCTGTGGGCTCCTCCCTTCCTTACACAAGACTTCATGTAGTGCACACTCATCTTGAGCTCTCTATGCTGCACAAGAGGACCTCTCAGGCTTGATTATCCTGCTTCTACCTCCTAAGTGCTGGGTGACAAGTGTGCCTCTCATTTTGTTGGGTTTTTGAGAAATGTCTTACTGTGTTGCCCAGGCTGTCCTCAAACTCTGGCTACCTCCATTCTTTATCCTTCTGAGTCCTGAAGTTACAGGTCGTCCAATCTTGAGCTACTAGACCCTACTGATAGCCAAGTTTTTAATCAAGGGGATTTCTTGTTAATCAACAGTAAAGCAAATACACTTAAAAAAGAATTTAGCCAGACACTGTTGGTTCAAGCCTTTGATTTCAGCACTGTGGAGACAGATGCAGGTGGATCTCTGAGTTGGAGGACAGCAAGTGCTACAAAGAGAAACCCTGTCTCAAAAATTATATATATAATATTTATTTAAAATTATGTGTATATATGTACATGCATATACAAGTGCCCGTGGAAATCAGGAGAAATTATCATCTTTAGGAGCTGTATATACACATGGTTGAGAGCCATCAGGTTTAGGACGTAGAAATAGAACTCCAGTCCTCTGGGAGAACAAGAAGTGCTCTTAAATTGAGGTAGTGTTCTAGCCCAACAGATGCACTATTAACAGTTATTCTGCAGATGATGATGATGATGATTGTTATTGGTTTTCTTTGCTGCAGCTTTGGGCAGTGAAACACGATCCACCAAACTCAACAAACCCACATGGAGTTCATTGGGAAAGGGAACGAAGTGTGGTTGTTAACCAATCATGAGCAAAAATGGAAAGAGAGAGAACAGACAGAAGGTGCTTGCTCATAAATGGAAAAGGAAAAGGAGTGGTTTAGAACGATGCTCAGCAGTTTAGGATCTTGAAACTGGAGTCATGGAGCTGCCTTTGGCCCTTATCCAGCCACTTAAAGCATGTACAACGCAGCCATGCAAACTTTGACAGCCTTTGAGCTGTCAGCGAGGAGCAATCACCTGTCAAAGACAGATCCTGGGGTGAGGGAAGGTCACCTGGAGAAGATCAGATAAGATTTATCCCAGGACTGGGAGGGAACCCGAGGATTAGAGGCCCCTAGACCAGGAAAGACTCCCTAAGGAGAAGGCACAGGCCCTGGAGAGGACTGGCGTGGAGTGACAGGTGGGTGCTCAGGAGAAACCACGTGGGTGAGAGAAGGAGAGGAGTCAGGAGCAGGAACAAGGCCAGGTTGCCCAGGACCTGGATAGAGGGAGAAACCAGGAGATCAGTACTACCTTTTATTTCCTTTGCTACCTACAAAATATTTGCATTATAAAAAGTTATAAAGGACACTAATTGTGGGTGTGGTGGCACAGGCCTTTACTCCCAGCACTCGGGAGGCAGAGGTAGTTTTCAGACTTTGAGGCCAGCTTGGTCTAAAGAATAACTTCCAGGACAGCCTAGGATTCACAGAGAAACCTTGTCTTGAAAAGCATAAAAGGCCACTGTAACAAAAATGTTTTTAGTTATCACTCAAAATGATAAATAAAAGATCTTGTGTGTCCTTGTTGTCCTCCTACACGTCAAGCCTTAAGAATTTTCTTTTACATTTTTTTACAAGTGAAAAATATCTACTTTTCATCTGTCATGTACAATAATTTTGGGAAAGGCTTTTCTATTTCCTGTCTGGTTAGGCTTATCCCTGTCAAGAAGTATTTCTGGTACAAATCTGTGATTAAACTTTAATAAGAAACATATGAGGCTTTCTCAGGCTGTTGGGTATTAGATTAAACTTGTCTGGAATCTGTGTTTGGTGGCAAGGTCTCACTACATATCTTTCTGTCTAGCCTCAAAATCAATTGGCTGTGTAGGCTGGGTTTGAACTCTAATGCTGTCCTCCTGCCTCAGCCTCCTGAGTTACAGTGTACATGTGTGAGCCACCGTACCTGTTTTCAGTGTTGTGATTTCTGTTATCCAAGGAATCATTGCTAAAGTCAACATTGGCAGGCGTTTTATTCCTTGTTTTTCATGGTTTAACAGTGTTAGGTCTTAGGTACAAGTCTTTGGTCCACATTGAGTTTATTTTTTCTTAGGTGAACATTCAACTTCATTATTCAGTGTGTAAATACCCACTTTCCCTAGCACCATTTGTTAAAAAGACTGATCTTTTCATACTGTTTTGCACACTTACCTAAAAGCATATGCCAGATATGAGAGGGTTTGTTTGTGGCCATCTGTTCCACTGATCTATGTCTATCTGTCTGTCTATGTCAGTTCCATGTAGTCTTGATTACTTATACCTTTATAATAAGTTTTAAAGTCAAGAAGTGTGAGTCTTACAGGTTTGTTGGGTTTTTGTTTGTTTTTAGTATTTTGTTTTTGGTATCTTTGAAATGGACTCACAAAGCCTAGGCTACCATGCAGAGTGTTGATCTTCCTGCCTTAGCTTCCCTAGTGTTGAGATTTACCATAACTGGTTTCAATGATGTTTTATGACTTCCATTTTTAAAAATCTTTTAACTGCCTAAGTTAATTTATTCTTAATGTTATTTTAAATTGAATTAATTTTGCAATTTTTATTTATACTGTTTACTGCTAGTATATGTAAGTATAATTGATTTTTTACATGCTAATATTAAATTTCATTTTATGTGTGTATGACGTGTATGCCAGTACCAGTATTCTCATGCCAGTAACATCAAGTTATGATATGATATACACAGCTGATTGCTGATTATCCTACTTTATTACATCTCTACCAGATAAATGAAAATACTGTTTTGAATACATACATGAGGTAGTTAATGTTTCTTATATACTCTTAAGCATTTTAAGATTAACATTTTTAGATGGTGTTGACAAAACAGTACACATGGGGTATAGTATATGATCTACCCTTGGACATGTACTCAGGAGGCAGACACATGAGGATCACAGAGTTCAAATGTATCCCTCAATCATTAATAACAAACAACAAAATCTCAAGGAAATTTCTGAAAATATGAAAAACGAAACCAGGAACAACCCACCACCCTTTCTCAGACACACTTACTTTAATTTACTTCCTTCAAGGCTACCATGAAAAAGAAATGGAATGAGATTTCTTTCCTTGAACCTGAAGACAATTGTGATGTCTAAAGTCTTTACCAAGTCATTGCATGTATAGGGTTTTTCTCTTGTATGAGTTTGCCCCTATTTTCTGACTTCAAAATGGTATAAATAGGCTTTATTGGAGGGAAGGTATCCTGGATTTCTGAAAAAAATGTATCATGACTGTCAGAAATCAGTATATACCCACAGCTATTAAGGTAAGGTATTCTGGGTTTCGATCCACTCTGCAGTTTCCCAGACGTGTCCATTTCATCTCTGTTCTACTCCACTACAGAGTTTCCCAAGGAAGTTGTCCATTTCTTCTCAGCTACAGCCTAAATTGGTACTCCTCTGCTTCACTCAGCTAAGGGGGAAACCACTACACAAAGGTAGCAGTCTGTTCTGGCTCCAGCAAAAAGTTATTACCTCTGCTTCACTCCCTAGGGGAGTTTCCCAGCAGAGGTGTTTATTTCTCTGCTCCACTCCACTATGGAGTTTCTGCTCCAGTCTGGTGAAAGAAAGTCTTCACCCCAGAGACTCATTCAAGAGGTTAATTTGGAAGGGAGAAATCCAGGGGAGTGGCTGCCTCTGTCAAGGTGTAAAAGGACTTCTGTCACTGAACAGGCACAGGGCTTTTACATAAGGCTTCTTATGGGCAGGGTTTTTCCTTGGAGATATTCAAGGTGGGAATTGGTGGGATTTCAGTCACTGAACTTAAAGAAGCTGAGAAATTGACTGTATTTATTTATCAGGGAATGGTTGGTTTTGAGCTCAGGGATTCATTGGTTTTATGCTCAGTTTGTCAAGGGTAGAATGTGTTTCTTTGGTTCTGGTTTTAAGGCTAAAGTGTGTGTCTCTCAGTGGTCTTTTTTAACTGCTTGGATCTGGTTTCAGAGCCAGGGTGTTTCTTTCATTGGCTCTGGATTCAGGGACAAAGTGTGTTTCTTTGGCTCTAGTTTCAGGGTCAGGGTGTGTTTCTTTGGCTGTGGTTTCAGGGTCAAAGTGTGTGTCCTTCGCTTGCCTAGATTTCAGGGTCAGTGTGTTTCTTTGCCTGGCTCTTTTACCCTACACATAGGGATTCATAAATTCATGAGTTCTTTTTCCCTATGAGTTTGCTGGTGCAAATGGTGTAAAAACAGTCATCATAATGCTTGAATAGATTGCTGACACAGTCAAATTCCTTTCTATAGAATAAACACTCTTGTTTAACTGAATGTGTGTTGGAAAAAGATCTTACCAAATTCTTTATAATAAGGAGTACTCAAAGACTAATGTAATATGCAAAGGCATTAACAGATTGATTTCACACAAAAAGTTTTACTCATGTATAAAATGTGAAACTTTACCACACGGACTACATTTATATAGTTTCTCTGCAGGGTGATATTCTCTCAAGATTTTGGAGACTACTGACACATGCAAATGCTTTAACACAGTGATTACATACAGTGTTTCTCTATTTTATGTGTTCTTTTATGACATTGAAAAATATGTTGTAATATGCAAAGGCTTTACCACACTGATTACATTCTTAGGGTTTTTCTCCAGTATGCATGACTTTATGCCTTTGAAGAGTAATGTGACCTGCAAAGCCTTTACCACATTGATTGCATTCATAGGGTTTCTCTCCAGTGTGTGTTCTTTCACGTTTTGTAGGAGACTAAAATGTGCAAAGGCTTTATCACACTGATTACATCCATAGGGTTTCTCTCCAGTATGTGTCATTTCATGCATTTGCAGACTACTGCAATGTGCAAAGGCTTTACCACACTGATTACATTCATAGGGTTTCTCTCCAGTGTGTTCTTTCATGTATTTGCAGATGACTGAGGCGTGCAAAACCTTTACTACACTGATTGCATTCATAGGATTTCTCTCCAGTATGTGTCATTTCATGCATTTGCAGACTACTGCGATGTGCAAAGGCTTTACCACACTGATTACATTCATAGGGTTTCTCTCCAGTGTGAGTTCTTTCATGTATTTGCAGTTGACAGAGGCGTGCAAAGGCTTTACCACACTGACTGCATTTGTAGGGTTTCTCTCCAGTATGAGTTATTTTATGCCTTTGTAGACTAATGTGATGTGCAAAGGGTTTACCACACTGATTGCATTCATAGGGTTTCTCTCCAGTGTGTGTTCTTTCATGTTTGGGGTCCATGAGGTCCCCTTTGTTCAGGTCAGCTATTTCTGTGGGTTTCACCCGCCCAGTCTTGACCCCTTTTCTGATCACTCCTCCCTCTCTGCAACTGGTTTCCAGGAGTTCAGTTCATTGTTTAGTTGTGGGTGTTTGCCTCTGCTTCCTTCAGCCACTGGATGAAGGCTCTAGGATGGCATACTAGGAAGTCATCAATCACATTATCAGGAGAAGGCATTTAAGGTAGCCTCTCCACTATTGCTTAGATTGCCAGGTGATGTCATCCTTGTAGGTATCTGGGCATCTCACTAATGCCAGATCTCTTTTCAAACCTATAATGGCACCTTCTATTATGGTATCTCTCATCCTGCTCTCCTCTATTCTTCCCCAACTCAACCTTCCTGCTCCCCCATGTCCTACTCTCCCCTCCTCTTCACCCCCTCTTTTCCTCCCAGGTTCCTCTCCTCCCCACTCTCATGCTCCCAATCCCCTCAGATTATGGTTCCCCATCTCTGGGGAACCAAGCTATCTCTCTTTGGGTCCCCCCTGACTCTCTGGCTGTGGGATTGTAGGCTAGCGCTCCCCTGTTTCATGCCTAAAATCCATAAATGAGTGCGTACATACCATGTTTGTCTTTTTGTGACTCACTCAGGATGGTTTTTTTCTAGTGCCATTCATTTGCCTGCAAATTTCAAGATTCCATTGGTTTTTTTTTTCATGAGTAGTACTCCATTGTGTAAATGTACCATATTTTCTCTGTCCACTCTTCAGATGAGGGGCATCTAGATTGCTTCCAGGTTCCGGGTATTAAAAATAATGCTGTTATAAACATATTGTAACAGATGTCCTTGTTGTATGAATGTGCATCTTTTGGGTATATGCCTAAAAGTGGAATTGCTGGTTCTTCTGGTAGACTGATTCCCATTTTCCTGATGAATCTCAATACTGATTTCCAAAGTAGCTGTACGAGTTGGCACTCCCACCAGCAGTGGAGGAGTGTTCCCTTTTCTCCACATAAACTGTCATTGGTGTTTTTGATTTTAACCATTCTGACAGGAGTGAGATAATATCTCAGAGATGTTTTGATTTGCATTTCCATAATGGCTAAGTGTCTCTCCGCCATTTTAGGCTCCTCTATTGAGAATACTGTATTTAGTTCTGTACCCCACTTTTTAATTGGATCCTTTGGTGTTTTGGAGACTTTCTTCTCGAGTTGTTTGTAAATTTTGGAGATCAGCCCTCTGTCAGATATGGGGATAGTGAATATCTTTTCCCATTCTGTGGGCTGCTATTTTGTATTGTTGACTGTGTCCTTTGCCTTGCAGAAGCTTCTCAGTTTCAGGAGGTCCCATTTATTAATTGTTGATCTCAGTGTCTGTGCTAGTGGTGTTATGTTCAGGAAGCCATCTCCCGTACAAATTCATTCAAGGGTACTTCCCACTTTCTCTTCTAAGAGGTTCAGTGTGACTGGGTTTATGTTGAGATCTTTGATCCATTTGGACTTAATTTTTGTACATGGCAATAGACATGGATCTATCTGCAATCTTCTACATGCCAGCACCATTTGTTGAAGATGCTTTCTTTTTTCCACTGTATAATTTTAACTTCTTTGTCAAAAATCAAGTGTTCATAGGTGTGTGGGTTAAAATAAGGGTTTGCAATCCAATTCCATTGACCTACCTGTCTATTTTTGTGCCAATACCAAGCTGTTTTCAGGACCATAGCTCTATAATAGAGCGTGAAGTCAGGCATGGTGATGTCTCCAGAAGTTCCTTTACTCTACAGGGTTGTTCTGGCTATCCTGGGTCTTTTGTTTTTCCATATAAAGTTGATTGATCTTTCAAGGTCTGTGAAGAATTGTGCCGGTATTTTGATGGGGATTGCATTGAATCTGTAGACTGCTTTTGGCAAGTTTGCCATTTTTACTATGTTGATCCTATCTAGTCAAAACCATGGGAGATCTTTCCATTTTCTGGTATCCTCATTGATTTCTTTGTTTAGAGACTCAAAGTTCTTGATATACAGGTCTTTCACTGTTGGCTTCAATGGACACTGTAACTATACGTGACACACAATTACTGAAAATAAGGCTAAGTATTTAATATAGAAAATTACTCACAAGATACCAAACCCAGAGGATCTAGTTCTCAGCTAGCGGCCGGACTGGAAGCCGAACTCCAGGAAAAGAGAGCGAGACTTCCTGTGCGCTGTCTTTTATGCCTTCCCCCGTAACGCCCCTAGCCATGCCCAAAAGTGGGCCTGGCTAGTGACGTAATTCCGCCTACGTACGTATACGTCTTTACATCCAGCCGTATACGTCTTTAGTCCTGCCTAAAGTGGGTGTGGTTAGCGGTGTGGTAAACCACCCTTTTATTACCTCATCTGTATGCGCCTCTAGTAAGTCACATGTTTAATGGCGGCATAGACTTAGTAAGTCACATGTTTAATGGCGGCATCAGACTTCCTCCTACAATTCCCCTTTTAGTCTAAAAAAGGACAACTAACTTGTGTCCATGAACAAAATGTATCAAACATCTATTCTATCTAAACCTAAACTTATCTTAAAGAAACACCCAAATATGAACACCTCCTTCCAATTCCAACTCTAAAATAATTGAAAACTAACACTAACAGGTGTAAACTATCTTATAATATCAATAGTAGGGAAAGGGGGCGTGGAATTCTCAAAACTACTTCCTGCTGAGATGGGACGATGATAATCTCATGGGGACCTGTGAAAAGAAAATGTTAGTATAACAAAATCTGAGTAGATCAGACAGTCTCAGTATGGCAGGAGATGCTTGATTGAAGTTCCTGACTGGGGTTCTAGTGTTGATTGAAGCTCTGGTCAGATTGTAGAAGATGGGCTATTTCCGTTCCTTGGTCTGGAGTTGTGTTGAGTGATGTAGTTTCAAGCCAGTTTCAGGATAGTGCTTGTCAGGTGGAGTCAATGATGTGGGGCAATTCGGATGCCTCCAGTCGAATCAGGTGAAGTCAAGGAAGTGGATCCTCATTCTCTTTCGGAAGCAGTTGAAGATTGCTGTCAGGAAATCCCTTGTTCTCTGGAAAACTCAAACATTAATGTTAACAAAGAAATATTTTAACTTTCATATGTATGCATACAGAAGAGGTGACAATAGGGAAGATGGAAAACCTGGAGGAAATTAGACTGTTCAGAAAAAGAAATCCACAGATAATAGTCCCTCATTTTATTTCTTCTGTCTTATATCAATGGCTCTTTGATATAATACAGAAATTCTGAATTGTATTTAAATAACATGCTTGGGTTTAGAGTAGGAGAGCCAATCCAACTCCAAAGCCAGCTTCAGTTAAATGAATGGGAATTGAGGTATGTGAAGAAATAAAGATAAAAGTGATACTATGAAAAAGCAATATAGAGAGATTTAGACTTTGATACCACACAGTGTGTGTTTGATGGTCCTCAGGGTAGCTATTCATTCTTCTACAGGAATCCATATGTCCAGTATTCTTTGCTGAGTTTACCTGTGAAGACAAAAAACTAAACACTTCTCTTTCCTTTTAGGAGGTACTTTACCCATGGTGGACTATGAATTTGTAGATGTGCTGTTATCTTCCTCCTCCTGATATAATTGATTCATCCTCTGTAGCTAATGTATTATCCAGTGCCGTATTATTTACAATGGGCAGTGGATCTTCTAATTGTCCTGGGAGAGGCTGTCCTCCACTGTCACTGGGAATGACCGGATAATTTCTCTTTTCGGGGCTCGGTTGAGCCCCTGAACCCCGTTTCCCTGCTGTAAAGATCTACCTTGTCTGTCTATTGTGGAAAAGCATTCATCAGTCCAATGGCGCCCCTTCCCACACCTCCTGCATAGACCAGGAGGCTTAGGCCTTCTGTTTGATGCATTCCTGGTAAAAGCATTATTTCTAGGAATGCGTTGTCTACAGTTCCTACTAAGATGTCCTATTCTACCACAGTTAAAGCATTTTGCATCTTTACGCCTATTTAAATTCTTTGAGATTGCCTTCCCTACCCATGCCTCTATATCATCACAGGTAGGGTATTTGGCATCCTGGTGCCTCCTCAAGCCTGTAGAAATAGCTTCACCTACCCAAGCTCCTGTATCCTGACTTTTACATTCCAGGTTCGCTGTATGTAGGACCCATTCCTCCAATGGCGCTGATCTTATTTTTAATGGCCAAATTACCTGCCTGCATTGAGGATTCGCGTTCTCATACGCCAAAGATTCTATAAGAAGACGCCTGGATTCTGGGTTCGCTACCTGTACTTCTACTGCTCTGGATAATCTCTCTAAAAATTCAGTGAACCTTTCCCTTGGGCCCTGTAATACCTTGGTGTAGGGTTGCATTATCTCTCCTGTTTCACAAACCTTATCCAAGGCATTTAAAGCAGCTGTACGGCACAAAGACAACATGTGCTCGTCATATGCAGATTGAACCTGCGTGTCAGCGTAAGGACCCTCCCCAAGAATCTTGTCTTGGGGTACTTCCTGACCGTTCTGTAATTCCTGAATTTCTATTGCTTTTGCTTCTTGCCTCCATAAAGCTCTCCATTGAATTTGGCAAGAATTTTCGAGTACTGCAGAAGCTAATTGGGCCCAGTATTTTGGGGTTACTTTATTTACAGTAGCCCATGAGGTTAGGAGCTCTCTGACAAAGGGAGAATGAAGACCATACAGGACAATGGCCTCCTTAATATTTTTTAGATCCTTCATCTGTATAGGCTCCCAGTGATAAGCAATGGGACCATTTGATTGTTTTTTCGTTGCTGGTTTTTCTGATACAGATACTGGAAAAACCATAGGGGAACGCATAGCAACCTTAGGGAAATCATTCCGGCATTTGAGAAGCTTTGGGAAACTCCTGTCCTGACCTGTTGCCTGTATTTCTGATTCTGAAGTATCAGATTGAGCGTCTTCTAAATCCTGCAGTCTATTCATCATTGTTTCTCTGAGCTCTTGAAGTTCTTGGGACAAATGATTTTCTAAGGATGTCATGGAATCTTTCATTTTTTTACATTCATCATTTACATGTGATTCCAAATTTCTAATATTCTCATCCTTAGCAAGTACCTCAATAGCATGTAACTTGCCTTCTACAAGTGATATTCTATCAGTTAGTTTATCATTGCTCTCAGACATGGAACAATTCTTTTCTGCTAGCATTTCAATTTTATGTTCCAGTCTTTGTAATTTGCTAGTGAAATCATCAAACATGGAACCGTGTTTTTCGTTAAATGTTTCCACATTATGTTCCAATTTTTCAATTCTATCTGTGGAACACATTTTTCCTGATAGTAATTCAATTTTGTGTTCCGTCTCTTTAAACCTGTTCGTCAGACCTACATTATCATTTTTAATATCCTGAATATTATCTACCAACCCTTTCTTACTCTCCTGCAATGAATTTTGCAATTCCTGAATCCTTTGTATTAAGATTTCAAAACTATCCTGAGATGACTGTATGACCTGTATAAGTTTATTCCTATTTTTGAGCCATTTCATTAACAAAATTATATTGATTATGAAGCTAATAATCACCCTCGTGGGTAGGAAATACCTTTCAGGTAGGTCCTCAACCCTTTCAAAAATCCCATCCATACAAAAACCAAGAAAATTCTTAACATCCTGCATCATAGTGTTAGCTGTTGACATTGTATAAAGCAGTTACGTTTGTTACCAATGGAGTAATTCAGACCGAAATCAACAGGCTGCCAGCGAAAGAGCACGTGGCCGGAGTCAGCAGGCCGCCAGTAAAACAGCACGTGGCCGCAAGAGAAATCTTGGAATACCGCCTACCCTTACCGGCAGGTAGTAGGTGCTGGTTCCTGGCGGCAGGAATCGTGCCTTGCCGAGCGAAGTGGTGAGGAACTTAGTGAAAGGAGAGTCCACGTGTGCCTGGTCAGGCCAAGAGAAGCCGCTTTTTCCGGGGTGCCTGGATCCGGATTTCAATCCCGCTCCCTACACCAAATTGTTGGCTTTATGGATGCTGTAACTATACGCGACACACAATTACTGAAAATAAGGCTAAGTATTTAATATAGAAAATTACTCACAAGATACCAAACCCAGAGGATCTAGTTCTCAGCTAGCGGCCGGACTGGAAGCCGAACTCCAGGAAAAGAGAGCGAGACTTCCTGTGCGCTGTCTTTTATGCCTTCCCCCCCGTAACGCCCCTAGCCATGCCCAAAAGTGGGCCTGGCTAGTGACGTAGTTCCGCCTACGTACGTATACGTCTTTACATCCAGCCGTATACGTCTTTAGTCCTGCCTAAAGTGGGTGTGGTTAGCGGTGTGGTAAACCACCCTTTTATTACCTCATCTGTATGTGCCTCTAGTAAGTCACATGTTTAATGGCGGCATAGACTTAGTAAGTCACATGTTTAATGGCGGCATCAGACTTCCTCCTACATTTCACTTCTTTGGTTAACGTTATCTCCAGATATTTGATGCTGTTTATTGTGGGAACAAGAGACCTTGGCCGGAGGCCCACTTCCCCATCAGCCTGGGAACAGGCAGTTGTAACGGGGGAAAAACATGTTTACTAAAAACAATCCGGGATCTGTAACCACAAAGAAAAACATGTTTACCGGAGCAATAAGTTCCTGATGTTTTGGGAAGGGTTCGCCCACAGGAACACCCTGACCCTGATCTCTATGACTAAGAGCCTCTTCCTGACCCCACCCCCACCCCCGCCTATGGTGTCAGGGTATATAACCAGCCAGGGTAAGAATAAAGCGGGCCTTCTTTCATCACCGACTGGTCTCTGTGTCATCAATCCTGACACCCTCCACAGATTTTCTGCCCCAGGCTGCATGGGCACAGCAGTTTATGGCTATTGTAAAGGGTGATGTTTCTCTGATTTCTTTCTCATCCACTTTATCATCTATATATAATAGGGCTACTAATTTTTTTGAGTTAACCTTGTATCCTGCTACTTTGATGGTGTTTATCAGCTCTAGGAGTTCAGCCCTCAATTTGATTATTTCCTGGTGTCTGCTCCTCCTGGGTGAGTTTGCTTCTTTTTGCTCTAGAGCATTCAGCTGTGCTATTAATTCTCTAGTGTGACTGTTCTCGTTTCTTCATGTGGGCACTTAGTGCTATGAACTTTCTTCTCAGCAAATGCTTTCAGAGTGTCCCATAAGTTTGGGTATGTTGTGTGTTCATTCTCATTGAATTCCAGGAAGTCTTTAATTTCTTTTTTTATTTCTTCCTTTACCCAGGGATGGTGCAATTGTGCATTGTTCAATTTCCATGAGTTTGTAGGGTTTCTGTGATTTGTGTTGTTGTTGAATTCTAATTTTAATGCATGGTGGTCTGATAAGATACAGGGGGTTATTCCAGTTGTTTTTGTATCTGTGGAGGTTTGCTATGATTCCTATTTTGTGGTCGATTTTACAGAAGGTTTCATGTGGCGCCGAGAAGAAAGTATACCCCTTTGTTTTTGGGTGGAATGTTCTATAGATGTCTATTAAACCCAGTTAGGTCATAACTTCTATTAGTTCTTTTGTTTCTTTGTTAAGTTTCTGTCTGGAGGTCCTGCCTAGCGGTGAGAGCGGAGTGGTGAAGTCTCCTACTACTAGTGTGTGAGACTTTATGTGCAATTTGAGCTTTAGTAATGTCTTTTCACGAATGTGGGTGCCTTTGTATTTGGGGCATAGATGTTCAAAACTGAGACTTCATCTTGATGGACTTTTCCTTTGATAAATATGAAATGTCATTCTTCATCTCTTTTGATTAATTTTAATTTGAAGTCTAATTTGTTAGATATTAGGATTGCTACACCAGCTTGTTTCTTCGGCCCGTTTGATTGGAAAATCTTTTCCCAACCCTTTACTCCAAGGTAACGTCTGTCTTTGACGTTGAGATGTGTTTGTTGTATGCAGTAGAAGGATTGGTTCTGTCTTTGTATACATTCTGCTAGTCTGTCTTTTTATAGGCAAGTTGAGATTGTTGACATTGAGGGATATTAATGACCATTGATTGATGATTCTTGGTTTTTTATTTATTTATTGGTAGTGGTGTTACTATGTGTAGGTTCCCCTCCCTTTTTCTTTTGGTGTTTGGTAAAGTGGGATTATCTATTGCCTATGTCTTCGTGAGTGTAGTTATCTTCGTTGGGTCTAGGCTTTCCTTCCAGCACTTTCTGTAGGGCTGGATTCATGGACACATATTGTTTAAATCTGGCTTTGTCATGGAATATTTTGTTTTCTCCATTTATGGTAATTGAAAGCTTTGCTGGATATAGTAGTCTGGGCTGGCATCCTTGTTCCCTTAGCATTTGTAGGACATCTGTCCAGGATCTTCTGGCTTTCATAGTTTCCATTGAGAAGTCGGGTGTAATTTGGATAGGTCTGTCTTTATATGTTACTTGACCTTTTTCTTTAGCTGCTCTTAATATTTTCTCTTTATTCTGTAGGTTTGATGTTTTGATTATTATGTGGCGAGGTGACTTCTTTTTCTGGTCCAGCCTATTTGGTGTTCTGTAAGATTCTTGTATTTTCATAGGCATATCCTTCTTTAAGTTAGGGAAGTTTTCTTCTATGATTTTGTGGAATATGTTTTCTGTACCTTTGAGCTGTATTTCTTTGCCTTCTTCTATACCTATCATTCTCAGGTTTGGCTTCTTCATGGTGTCCCACATTTCCTAGGTATTTTGTGTTAGGAATTTGTTGGTTTTGAGATTTTCTTTGGTTGATGACTGTATATCCTCTAATGAGTCTTCAACACATGAGATTCTTTCTTCTATCTCTTGTATTTATGTGACAGACTTTGATGATCCTCCATGGAAGGTCTCAATCTTATTGAGGAGTGGATGGGTGGTGGGACGGGCTTTGGGTGGGGGACATGGGTGGATGGGAGGGAGAGGGAACTGGGATTGATATGTAAAAGAAGATTGTTTCTAATGTAAATTAAAAATAAAATAAAACAAAGTGCAGAATTTCTGGAAGACACTAGAGGGACCAGGGCTCTCCAAGTTAGACAAATCTGTCTTCCATAATGACACTACAAGCACTACAGGTATCATCATTTCACAAGGAATGTAAAAAATCACGGATATTCCTAAGCACAGTTCTGTTCTCAATGCTCTGCCCTGACAAAACCCACAGATTGAAGTTGTTCAGAGGCTGCTGTCCAGGCCCAAGGAATTGCAAGGACCATGCAGGACACAGAGGAGATGCAGGACACTGGCTCCCAACCAGTTGGATAAGAATATGCTCCCAAAACTCAGCATCAGCCACTGCAACTCTCAGTCTGGGGACAGGGGAACCTCACTCATCATGGCCAGCCACTCCTTCCCATCTGGGGACAGCAGTCCCCCACTTACCATGTGCAGCAGACAGGCTTGCACATGCTTTACCCACAGAAGGGTTCAAAGCCAAGTGTACAGAAGCCAACTTCTGACTTCCTCAGGATAGGAGCTGAGCCAGAACCCTGGCTCCAGAAAGAACCTGCCCATTGGATTGACAGATCCGATAGAGTCCCTGATTGGCTAATGTGTCCTGAGTGTCAGAACCTGGTGAGCTGAAAGGACAAGGCACAGTGGTTCAAAGTCCTGTCTTTCATATGAAGAACAGACTTATCTCAGATTGGTTGGAGATTTATGCCAAATTCAATAGCAAGTCCCTTTCTAATATAAATAGATTTGGTTTAAAAGCATGCAAATATAGAAGGAGGCTAATCAGAGAATGTTACACAAGAGGAATAATCAGAGAATGTTATACGAGAGGAACACAGGTTACATCAATAACATTATAAACAAAGTCCACAGTGGCCTTGGGATTGATAACCACAGGATTTACCAACTCTCCCAAGCATATTCCTGGATTTAGAGGAAGTCTGTTTTTTCTCAATACATCATGCCTTAGAGAAACTTCCTAAAGCCTAGGCACATTGCAAAATTCAAGAGAGGCCTAGTTCTCAAGTACCTTCTAAAAGTTCTGCACTTCACATTTGACATTTAGGTGTAAGATCCTTTTGGAGTTAATTTGTGGAGGTTGTAAATGGCATCTTTTTGTTGGTTAGCACTAAGCTGTGATGTAGAAGAATAGAATTGGTAATATAAAGGATTTACCAATGCTTAGGAGATAGTATGTCACTGAACAGTTAGCCAAAGAATAAGAGAATTGATCACACTCCACGGACATTAGACGTGAGTCTACATGAGATGTTATTTAGAAAACCAGTCTCAGCCAGGATTTGGAGACAAATGCCTTATAATCCCAGCAGTCAGGAGGCAGAGGCAAGTGGATCTCTGAGTTCAAAGCCAGCCTGGTCTACAGATGAGAGCAAGGACAGGCTCTAAAGCTACACAGAGAAATACTGTCTGAAAAAGCAGAGAGAGAGAGAGAATCAGTCTCACTGATATTTTCTTCATGAAATGATGTGCAGATGTGAGATGTCAGATCTTGGCTCCAAATGATGCTAAATACCTACTCTCTCCCTATCCATAAGAAACATAAGAAGGGCATAATGCTTACTTTTGGCTGATGAAACAGCTATGAAAGGGTGTGAAAGCTTATTGTGGGTTCATCATTCTGGAGACCAACCCTAGAGTTCAAAGGGAAACATCTAATAGATGGGGGCTACTGTGAGCCCATCAAGAATGTCTTAGGAACTTTGGACAGTTTAATTCTTTCCAGATACAGTAAAAAAATTCCTTTCCTGTCTATATTTGAGAGTTTGGTCTTTACAAGAGGCCCGCTAGAAGGGCATCCCAATACTACCACCTGATACCCAAAATTATGATGTAAGTCATTGCTCCAATCCCGAAATGGCAGTTAGGGTTACCTCTGCAGAGGGAGACAGGATAAGAACTGGAGACAAAAATTGACTAGGCAGTTTAAGGTAAAAAGAAACCAAAGAAAATTAACCAGTTGTTTTCTTGACTAAAAGCCAGAAGAGTTCCAGGGACTGTTAGCAGTTTTATCATTGTCAGAGGCTAAAATGTTTGTGGTGATAACTTGTTTGTACAAATAAAGCATGTGTGGAGAAACCCTATCTCAGTAAACAAAAAAACAAAAAAGCATAAGAGGGTGGAACTTGCCACTAATTAACCACAGAGGCCAGACAATGGTGGTACATGCCTTTAATCCCAGCAATAGGAAGGTGGAGACAGAAAGTAAGATGGCTGAGTAGAGAAAGGAATACAGGCTGGAGGAAACAGGAACTCATACTCTTTTCAGCTGGGAAGTTTGGGAGATAAGGTGTGGCTGTGACTTGCTCCTTCATCTTTCTGATCTTTCAGGTTTTACACCTATATCTGATTCTGGGCTTTTATTATTAAAACCTAATAGAACTTGCATTACAGATGTCAAAAGTATTTGGGGAGTTCTGGTCTCTGAAGCTAAGTGGTCATAGAGACTAAAGAGGAAAGTTAAATGTAGTAAAGAAGGCCTGTTAAGAAAAAAGTCCCTTGGTCAAGAGAATAGAATCTCTGTCTGATATGGGATAATCATCTTGTTCATTGTAAAGATTTGTCACTTGTACTGTTTTAATAAAACACTGGTCAGTAGCCAGGCAGGAAGTATAGACGGGGCTACCAGACTAGGTGAATTCTGGGAAGAGGAAAGGCAAAGAAGCAGTCTCCAACCAGATGCAGAGAAAGGAAGATGAGAATGTCTTACTGAGAAAAGGTACCAAGTCACGTGGCTAAATATAGGTAAGAATTATGGGTTAATTTAAGATGTAAGAGTTAGTAATAAGCCCAAGCTCCAGGCAAAACAGTTTATAATTAATATAAGCCTCTGTTTATTTGGGAATGAACAGTTGTGGGACTGGGCAGGACAGAAACCAGTCATCTGTCCTAGACACAGTCCTAACATTTCAATGGGGATATATCAATCTCCTAGTAAAGGAACCTGGTCTGTGGAGCCCAAGAAACAGGTACTTGGGACAGTTATAGATCACCTATAACTGACTGCACACTGGTAATATCAACTACAGACAAAACTGGAAAATTTTAAGGTTCCTTTCTGTACTGTGACCAGCTTGAATGTGTGGACAATTAATTCACATCCATACACAGGAGCTTCTGCATAGTCACTCCCCAATAAATTCCTGGGCTACATTAGGACACTCATTCTCCTGTCTCTTCTTCTTTCTCAATGACCAATTAAGGGCCAGTCTATAATGACTGGGATATTTGGACTTGGAGGAAGGAAAGAGAAGGTAGAACTATAATCCCCCCCAAAATTGCTAAAAGTTGAAATAGGCTTTATGGCTATGTGCTCCAAAGACTAGGGATTTGTATTACAGCACACTAAGACCATTTCTTTCATGCTGTACAAATCTTAAACCTGGACAATAATAGTCCTGTTAGGCAGGGACACATCATTTTATTCAGATCTTCTATTTTACCTGAACTAGAATAACTACAATAATTTGGTTTCACAAAAATCCAGTTCTTTATCAAGATTCTTGTTTGCCAGGTCTGTGGGCACTCAGGACACTTATTGATAATCTAAGATTGATTAATTAAGTACTCATTGCTAATGTCAACTACTGTCAAAGCAGGAAAACTTTCACCCTCTTTCTTGTCCACCACTTTCTCTGCTATGACTACACCTGCTTTAAAATTTGTCAGTGAACTCAATTATTGCACAGGTCCCTCTTCATTTATACATTCAAAATAAAAACCAGAGAGACTGAAGGACTCTCATTCACTGGCACAATTTTCCTTCTCACTGACCACTCAAGGCCCACAGTATGAGTGCCAAGAATTGTCTTCCCATCCCTGGTTTCAGGAATTAATCTCTATACTTTACATAGTCACAGAAAAGAATTAGGTTATACTCAGTATATCCTCAACATACATAAAATTATTTTGCTCTACACAACATGGTTAAATATCTTTAAATAAAACTATAATAAGAACTTCTAAGACAAAAACTCAAGGTATTATTCTTTTTTATTGCCCCCCCAAATTCATGATGATACTCTGTTTCTTTCTCTCCCTTCCCTCAATCCTTACCTTTCCCCCCTATATCTCTTTAGATTTATTTTTTTTAATATACACGTAGGAGTGTTTCACCTGCATATCTGTAAGTTCACTTCATGAGTGCCTAGTGTCCTTGGAGGTTAGAAGACAGCATCAGATTCCCTGGAATGTACTATACAAATGGTTATGAGCCACTGGGATCCTAGCCTTACTCTTCTGTAAGGGCAAAAGTGCTTTTAACTACTGAGGAATCTGCCTAGGCCCCTTATCTCAATCTTTTTTTCCTTCAATATATGTTTTTATTTAAATTAGAAACATGCATGCTTCACATGTCAGTCACAGATCCCTCTCCCACCCCTCCTCCCTTGTCCCTCCACCAGCTCCCCCCAGGCCCCCACCCAACCTCCCCAGGGAAGGTGAGGCCCTCCTTGGGGGGGATCCAATGTATTATTCTTAATTTTTATTAATGTCTTCAATCTGTGCATGATTTACAATGAGACATGTGCTATAAAAAGCATTCTTACACATAAATAGAGCAAGGAACATTTAAGTAAGTAAGTCCTAAAACATGCACATAAATTTTATTCAGGTGCATATAAGAAAATGATATAAATTTTAAGCCTTCAATTTATTACTTGGGTATGTTAATTTTTTTGAGAATTAACGTAATTCCTAATAGGAAATATATATAATGAATTAGTGCTCGTAGAAATGTCTGGAAATAACATTGTGCTATGATTGATGAACAAAAGATTTCCTATGAGCATTGGGTATATCCATTAAATGAAACAGGTAGCATGAATGTGGAAGAGGAGGTACCAAGACTCTGATAATAGGACATATACAGACATATTCAAGGCACATGACTAGGTTAAACAGTTGGCTGAATTCAAAACACTAATTTATTGTTTCATTGAGTAAAGAATATAATGTAATATTACTAACATTTAATCTCACCTATGGATAAATAAATGCAATTACATCTAGGGCAAAAATACTTTGATTTCAGATAGACACCAACTACTAAATAACTGAAGCCAGAGTACATTCAGATTTTCTTATTCTACAGTAAATGTATGTTAAGATATTTGTATGATTTCTATATCATTATACTGTCTATTCTCTTTCATGTTTTACAACTATTCAAAATTAGGCAGATAAAAGAATTTGCTAAACCATAAAGAAAGATCAAACTATTAGTCAACAGAAGTTAAATCCAAATCCTGGAGTTGACTTCTGACTGTATTCAGTTTGGCTTTTCCCAGAATGGAAAAAAAAAAAACCCAAACTACCCATATGACTGCATTTTGTGAGGCTAAAATGCTTACACTTTTACGGTGGCTCCCTTCTTTTTCTTTGACGAACCAGAGGTATTTGCCTCCCCTATCCTCTGTGACACATTTTATTAACATGTTTCTCAAAATTTTGCACAGAAAAAAATATGTAAAACCCATAATTTTCAACTTGCTGAATTCACCTTCTCAATTCAACTTTATAATGGAGGAAAAGAAGGCATTAAACTATCTGCAGTATGAATAAATAATTCACTGACCTTTAAGAAAGTAAATACTGGGAGAACAAGGATAATTCCTGTGCTTCTAATGAGCTAGCAAAACGTTTCCACCTTATTGAAATAAAAATGCTAAATACATTACCTGTATGGGCTCCTAGATATAAGCAGCACCAACAATGTATTACAATTCCCCAAATTACCTATATTATTTTGAAGCACCTAAAACTCTCCCATAACAAAAGAGACTAAAATGAGATGTTAGCAACACACTCTGTCTCCAAATAATTTTGTGTGAACATACAAAATTCCTAGACAGTTTTAGCAGACAGGCTGTAAGATTGGTGGTTTCCATCTTGGCAAAAGCTTTGTGTGTAAAAAGAAAGAAAGAATGACAGACAGACAGACAGACCACTTCAAAGATACTCCTGCAAATAATGGTTCAATGTGAAGTTCATTAAAATAAACTATATGGTAGGACAAAGATAAATCTAGAGGTATATAATAATATTAAAACAAGAAAAAGTGAAAAAAGATTAAAGAAACTGGCAGATACTTTCTGAAAGTAGTAAAAAGCATGAGTCACATGGATTGACTTTATCTCCTTTCACTTTCACACCCTTGGTTAATGGTAACTTTTTCTTTCTTATTTCTTCACACAGTTTGGCCATGTAAATCCACCACAGAGAAGTGACACAATGATATAGATGAACACCTGGAAGATGAAAGAAGGCAATTTTACTTATGTGACTCTATCACAAGGTACACAGAACACAATAATAAAGAAACATTACCAGTGCTGGGAGAGTAATAGCTCTTCACTAATATAACCAATAGTGAAACTTATTAATAATAAGGATTGTTTGTGAGGAAAGGTTTTATTATTTCCAGCAATAACAAATGTTAGCTTCTAAGATATGGTGGGATGTATAGTTTCAGAGTTCAATAATAACTGCTGCACAGGTATATGCATACACTGAGCTTCAATCATGAGTCCGGATCAATGCTAAAACATATAGCATATACATAGCTAACAAATGTTGAATAGATGAAAGCACATATTAATTACTATATAATTCTGTGTATAAACTAAACTAGTTGAAAGTTTTACATAATAAAAGTTTGTGTGCACCAGGCAGTGGTGGCGCATGCCTTTAATCCCAGCACTCAGGAGGCAGAGGCAGGCAGATCTCTGTGAGTTCAAAGCCAGCCTGGTATACAGAGCAAGTTCCAGGACAGGCTCCAGAACAATATAGAGAAACCTTGTCTTGAAAAACCAAAAAAAGAAAAAAAGTGAGTGTATGCATACCTGTGAATGTACATACAGAAGCCAGCGTACTTCTAGTGTCTTCCTCTACTGTTTTCCTATTTATTTTCTGAGACCAGGTCTCTCACTGAACATGGAGCTCACCTTTTTATCTAATCTGTCTAGCCAAAAAGCTACCAGGACCTACATGTCTACACCACACATGCTGGGGTTACAGGCACGCACAGACAGGTGTTGAAGATTTGGACCCAGATTCTCTTGCTTGCAGAACAAGTGATTTTAAACACTGAGCCATGTCCTCAACCTCAGTTTTATTTATCTCATTACTTACAAAAATTCTCAAAAGAAAAAAAGGAGTTTAAATGGAGATGGTACTTAATGCTGCTTTCACAAGGTATTTCATAATCATATGTTTTACAATTAGAAAGGTAAATGTAGCCCATTTCAGAATATCAATCAATAAGAATTCCATCACCCAATATCATAGAATGAAAAATAGGCTCATATACTAAAGAGACAAAAACTTACAATTGATACAATGATGATGATGATAGTAAGCTTGATATTCTTCATACACATGGCTCGAGCGAGATTTCTGCTGGTTGTTTTGAAAGTTACAGACTAGAAAACAATTATAAGTCACTTTATTCTTGGCACTGGCTATATGAATGATTCATAATAACAACCTGCAAGTTTTTATTTTAATCAATTATGGTTCTAGGATGGAACCCAGGGTCAAGAATGTGGTAGATAAATACTCTACTACTGAGCCATACGTATACTAACTCTTTTCAAATTCAAATGTTCCCATTTTCCTTCATTCTCTTTTCAAATAGACTGGTTATTCAAAAATCAGTAGTTAGCTAGGGCAGAGTTCTTTGAAACATATAATAAGCAATATGAACTTACTGGCAATGCTTCACTTATTTTCTTTCTCTATGTAGCAATGACATAGTGTTGAATGAACAAGTGATTCTTTAGGGGAAAACATTTTCCAATTTAAATTTTTAATAAGAAAGACTCACTCTGCAGGCATATTAGTTTATTCTATCCAATATGATCTTTGGGCTTTGAAACATACACATAAATCTGTTTGATTTTCCTAGGAACATATGTATTTACTTGTTAAGTGTCAAAACCCCACAGGATCACATTTCTTCAGTTATTTATTTTCTTTTGCATCATAATCTTTTCAGTATATATTAAAGCATTTCACCAGGATACAAGCAGTTTAAAACAAATAGGTAAATAAATAACAAAATGTACTAATTACCCAGAAATTCCACTCCTAAGTAATTATACAAAAGAGATATATGTGAAAGTTCAATAAAAATGTTAGAGATATTTTTCATACATAAAAATGGAAACTACTAAAATATCTATAAGCCACAATAAAATATTATATAGCAATTTAAAAATTTACTAATATATTTATGTAGTGTCATGAATTAATGTCAGAATTTTGAAAGAAAAAGAGTAAATGTTATAGCTTCTTTTTATACTTTTTGGAGACAGTCATATGTATCACTGGCTAGTCTTGAACCTGCTATGAAGCTAAGAACATTAAACTCCTGTCCTCAAGAGGGACATTAGAAGATAAACAAAAAAGGGGAGAAGGATTATACCCTTTTCAGGAACTGGAAGCTTGCACAAATGCAAGTCACACATACTACAGGCCTGCCCTACAATCCTCAGGGACAAGGCATCGTGGAGCGAGCACATCGCACACTTAAGTCTTACCTAATAAAACAAAAAGGGGGAATTATGAAGGAGTTGCCCCCAACACCAAGAGTGGCTATTGCCATGGCATTGTTTACTATGAATTTTTAAAATCTGGATGATAAGGGTCAAAATGCAGCAACAAGGCATTGCTCGGATCCGCAAAGACCCAAAGAATTTGTAAAATGGAAAGATGTGCTAACTAATGAATGGAAAGGCCTATTCTAATAAGATCCAGGGGAGCTGTTTGTGTTTTTCCACAGAATGAAGAAAATCCCTTTTGGGTCCCAGAACGACTCACCAGAACCGTTATGGAACAAAAGGATGGCGAGACATATTTCTGTGACAAAGAGGAACAACTTGACATTGATGGCACTAATCGCAATGAATTGGACCTATAATTGAGGGTCGCCATTGCTCAGATTAATTCTACCCGCCTTGACCTGTCCTTCATGGAGGGATTGTCTTCATGGATTTCTTCAGCTGTTTCATATTTCAAAGAATGGGTGGGGGTGGGATTGTTTGGAGCAGTCCTATGCTGCGGAATAGTGTTTATTCTCTGGCTGGTCTGCAAGCTCAGAACCCAAAACAAAAGAGATAAGGTGGTCATAGCACAAGCACTGGCTGCGCTCGAGCAAGGGGCGTCAACCGATATCTGGTTGACTATGCTTAAGCAATAGGCTGCCGACTGAACAGCTCCTGCACACCCGGAACTTAGGTTCATTGCACAGGGTAGAGTGTTTAGTCTGGCCTCCCAAGAGGGGTGTTGAGCAAAGGCATCGCACAGAGAGATATTTTCCTCTGAGAGACATGTTGTCCTGCATAAGGGTTACCTGCTGTATTTTTTCCCTTTTCCCAGAAAAAGGCAGAGGACAGGTCGGAAGCATCCCGGATTTTGATGAATCTAGGGATAGGTTTCGTACACGTCTCACTAATTTTGTTCTTTGGGAAGTTCAACCACTGTCTCTACCCTCTAATGTCCTGGGAGAGCCTGTTTGCTATTAAAACAAAAAGGGGGAGATGTAGGGAGCCGCCCCCACATTCTCCGTTACAAGATGGTGCTGACACCCGTTGTCAGTTGGAGTAAACAACCTTGGTGCGCATGTGCCTGCTACTTTTCTATCCCTTACTCTCTGCCTCTCCCGTGGCGTCATATGGGCTGACAAGCAGGAGCCAGTCAGGAGATGACACGTCCGAGGCGGGGACTGCTGAGCTATATAAGGGTTGGGCTTTTCGCTCCCCGGGTCTCCGCTCTGTAAGCTTATGCTCTCCCTCTCAAGACGCATTAAAGCTGTTCTGCAGAAGGATCCTAAGTGTGCCGCGTCGTTCTTGCTGGCGAGACGGTAGCGCGGGACAGATATACCATATTTGGTTCATATCCCAGGGAGGCATGCCCTTTTCTGAAGTGAAAAGATTGGGGTTTATAAGGGAGGTAGGAAGGAAGTGAATGGAAGGAGAGAATGGATGCAAAACTAAGGTCAGGATGTAATATATGAGAGAAGAATAAATAAAAATATGTTTCCTATCACTCTCATTATAGATAATGATACAGATGTGTATATGTGTGTGCATCCCCATGCAAACATACATATGTATGTGTACCTTGGAGAACACATAAATGTATAAAATTTTTAAATTAAATTTTGTAAAAAAAATTCTGATTTAAACAAGTAACATTCTTCACTGTTAAGAAGTTGTGGGGTACCAGGTTATTGAGTATGATTTTCTAAACTATTATTCAAATATTTACATGGAAAAATAATTTTGTAATGCTTAAAATGGTGGTCTATTCAGCTATACATACTAAGAATTCAAGTACAAGCATGCAAGTAAATCCACAGGTACAGAGGATCCATGTTAACAACAGGTAAGGTAGATGTATTGAAACACCAAGAATTTGAATGGTTCTGTCACACTCAAATAGTACCTTAAGTACTTGACAAAATCACAAAGGAACTCACTAGTCTTGCTACACTACTAAACACTAAAGTAACATGTTTTAGTTTATCTCAATTTTTAAACTATTAAGTATGGAGTATTTCAACTTTTAAAATAATACAGATGTTTAACTTAAAGAATAGATTTTTTTCCAGATTCCAGTGATATCTAATAGCACCTTTAGGCAAGTGTGCCAATTTAAAAAAAAACTATGTATAATCTTAAGAATAGCAGATGCTGATACTCCTCAAAAAGAAGCAAGTGTGGCTAGTAGCATCTGTCTGTCTTGGTTACTAAGAAGCAATTCCGTTGTGATCCTTACATAACATGGTTTTGAAGACAAGGCTTTTATTACTACATTCCTATCAAGTACCATATCACATAGGTTTTGGGGGGCATTTATTTATCTGTTTATCTCTATATATATTTGTGTGTGTGTGTGTGTGTGTGTGTGTGTGTGTGTGTGTTCTTCACTAGAAAATGGTGTCAGTGGCTCTGTCAGAACAGCTGCAGTCAGCAACAGAGCTTGCAGAATACAGCCCATCAGAGACCAAAGCTATGATGGGCCTCTGGAGGGGCAAAGCTCCAAGGAGATTGTCTCTAGAGAACGTTTTATTTCTACTGTGCTTTCTTCTGCTTGCTGCTGTCATGTTCCTGTTGTATTTGGCATGGTGTGATTGCTATGTGAAAGGATACTGCTGTATCTAGGATAGCGATGGGGAAATTCAATTGTAGATCATAATGAAGATGATTTTTATAAAGAAATGATGCTTAAGTTGTATCAATAATTTAAAGATATAGGTGATTAGGACAGTTAGTAAAGATGATTAGGGAAATGGTTTAGGGAATTCTGCCAATTGCTCCAATAAGAGATACAAACAAGGCAAAATTGAGCTAGAAGTCACCTTTCCCTTTGTTAGATGTAAGATTTGCAGAAGATGGAAAATAAGAAGAAGGAAGTTCCACACATTATAGACCCATGAATTGTGCCTGTGGGAAAACAGGCTGAAGATTAAATAAAACAATTATGCTCCTATATACATGATTAGGCCTGAGTTCCTTGGTCATGTAGCTTACAGAATTAATAACAGGCCCTGGTATGTACCTTGAAAAAACAAAGTTGTGAAAGGAAATTAGATGGCTTTGTTATATGTAAAGAAAAATAGACGGTTATCTAGACCACTTGTTTAAGGTTTTGTAGAGTAGAAATAGGATATGAATCTGCTACAAAAGGAACTGGCTGAAATATATGAGGCTTGCTTTGGGGGAAAGATGTCATGGTAGGAAAATTAATACAAAGAAAAAGATTTAACTACTTGTGGGCTTCTAAGAAAAATATGTAACTTATGATCTTCATGTGCGTTCTTCTTATGTAAAGATTTTAATTCGTTTTTGGAGACTATGTAACTTGTGACTGTGAGGTAATATTTCCTTGCATAGAAATTTTTTTCTTGAGTGACATAAAAGAGATAAGAGAAATACAGAGACAGAAGAGAGAAATAAATTGAAAAGCTTTGTGTACTTACTTTCTACTGACTCCACACCCCGGCTATAGTATCTCTGGCTTGCTGGAGCAGGTCTCTCAACAAAATCGTTTTCCAGCATATGCCCAAAGTTAAGCTATTTGTTTACATATTCCCTGATTTTGTTTGTACTGATTTGCTACTACTGCATCATGTGGATCATTTGGTTCTGTAGCTGCCAACACTGCTTGCAATGACAATAGCATGCAGAAAGTCATCACTTCCATCCATTGATATTTTTTAAAGATCAAACAGATACCCCTTCTGACAGAACTAACATCAGGATAACATATTTTAGTGATAAACCAGACTTTAAGGGGGATTAAATGAATGTGATGCTTTGAATGACAAATGTCCCCAATAGGCACTGACATTTGAACACTTGGTTCCCAATTGGTGATACTGCTTAGGGATGTTTAGGAGTTGCAGCATTGCTGGAGGAAGTATGTCACTGTAGGTAAACTTTGAGAGTATACAGCCTTGCCCTACACTTCCAGTTCTCTCTGCTCCTGTCACTATGAATATTGCTTGCAGCCATGCCTCTTGACCATAATGGACTCTTTATCCCTCTGGAACCATAAACCAAAATAAACTCTTCCATCCATACGTTGCTTCTGCTAAGGGTATTTTATCATAGCAACAGAAAAGTAACAAATAAAATGGATGTTTCCAGTATTTTAATCACTGTTTTGTATCTTTCTCATCATATGGTATGTGTATTACTTTTTTATTGCTGTAGAGGCACGATGACCAAGGCGCCATGACCTCCTCCACCATTTATTTCTATGACCACTGCCACCTCTGAATGAACACTACCACTGTCACCCCTGCCAAAACATTTCCCATCAATGTTGGAATACCCCCTCTATACCCAGCCAATCAAATTTCTACATGGATCTAAAGTCTGCTCCACAAGATGGAATTCATGCCTGGTATGGTTAAGTAGGCCCCAAATCCCATAGATGGTTAGGTCATAGGCCTTAGGGAGTAATCTAATATTATTATTCTGTAATATGAGAATAATAATAAACTGCACCCTAAGTTCTCAACTTTATAGCAGTACATCTCCCAAGCCATACCAGAGAAGCTATAAAACACAACACTGGTTATACAGCATCCTAATACCTGCTAGTAATATTTAAATTAAAATTGATATTAAAGTTAGCATAGTAAATTTAACAATATTAAAATTAAAAATATTAAATTTCAAAAATAATATAATTGGCAGGAAGGGAAGGTGGGGTAGAATTATAAGCATATATAAAATTTTCAAAAAATTAAAATTTCTACATCATTCTTTCAATTACCACATACTTTCATGAAAAAAAAACTATAAAATTCTACAAAAGACAACAGTGGTCATATAACATCCTAAAACCTGCCATTAATAGATAGCAATATTAAAATTAACAATAACATAACTTCAAATACCTGTTGGAATGTTCAGATACCATGTCAAAAATTTTACATGCATCATACAATTTAATTCTCAAACCTCAATGAAAAAAGTATATTGCCATTTTACAGATTATAACAATTTAGGGATAATGAAATTAAATAATGTGCTTAAGCTAACACTACTAGCAAGTGGTATTAAAATCCAGGTCATCTGATTCTAGAGTTAAGGCTCTTAATCACTACAGTCTTGTTGCTAATCACAATCAACATGATTATGATGTTTTATAATTCATTGCCATTTTTACAGAATCTATAATCACCTTGGAGACATGTATGCATGTCTGATAAACTATCTAAATTAGGTTAATTGAGGTAGGAAGATACACCTTAAATATGGGCAGCACCATTCCCTGACTTGGAGTTCTGGACAGAACAAAGAAGAGAAAGCTAGCTGGATGTCAGCATTCAGTGCTTTCTGTCTCCTGAATGCATATGCAATGTGACCTAAACATAACAAAGTCAATTTACAGCAAGCCTGCAACATCAAATTAAATGAAGTGAAACTCAAAGCAATTCCACTAAAATCATGAACAAGACAAGGCTGTCCACTCTCTCAATGCCAATTCAATATAGTACTTGAAGTTCTAGCTAGAGCAATAAGACAACTAAAAAAGATCAAGGGGATACAAGTTGGAAAGGAAGAAGTCAAAGTATTGCTATCTGCAGATGATATGATAGTTATTACATAAGTGACTTCAATCTTTTAACCAGAGAACTCCTACAGCTGATAAACACCTTCAGCAAAGTGGCTAGATACACGATTACCAAACAACAACAACAACAACAACAACAAAAACCCAGTAGCCTTCCTATACACAAATGGCAAACAGGCTGAGAAATAATTCAGGGAAATAGCATCCTTCACAATAGCCACAAATCATATAAAATATCTTGGGGTAACTCTAACTAAACAAATAAAAAAACCTGTATAATAAAAAGTTCAAGTCTTTGAAGAAGGAAATTGAAGATGATATCAGAAGATGGAAAGATCCTCTTGGATTGGTAGGGTTAACATAGTAAAAATAGCCAACCTACCAAAAGCAATCTACAGATTAAACACAATCTCCATCAAAATCCAAATATAATTCTTTATAGACCTTTAAAGAACAATACTCAACTTCATATGGAAAAAAAAGACCCAGGATAGCTAAAAACAATCCTATTAAATAAAAGAACTTCCAGAGGTATCACCATCCCTGATTTCAAGCTGTACTACAGAGATGTAGTAATAAAAACTGCCTGGTACTGGCATAAAAACAGAGAGGTTGATCAACGGGATTGAATCAAAGACCCAGACATAAAACCATATACCTATGGATACCTGATTTTGTAAAACAAACCAGAAATATACAATGAAAAAAGGAAAGCATCTTTGACATGGCACTCGTCCAACTGGATGTTGGTATGTAGAAGATAGTAAATAGATCCATACTTACCATCCTGCACAAAAATTAACTTCAAATGGATCAGACATCAACACAACACCAGATACACTGAACCTGATAGAAGAGAAAGTGGGGAATAGCCTTGAACCCATTTGCACAGGAGACAACTTCCTGAACAGAACACCAAGAGTGCAGGCACTAAGATCAACAATTAATAAATGGAACCTCATGAAACTTAAAGGTTTCTATATAGCAAAGGACAATGTCAACAGGACAAAACAGCAGCCCACAGAACAGGAAAAGATTTTCACCAACTCCACATCCGACAGAGGGTTAATATCCAAAATATATAAAGAACTCAAGAAACCAGACATCAACAAACCAAATACTGTAATTTAAAATATGAAGTATAGATCTAAACAGAGAATTCTCAACAGAGGAAACCAGAATGGCCAAGAAACAAATATGCAATATCCTTGCCATAAGAGAAATCCAAATCAGAATGACTAAGTTAAAAAACACAAGTGACAGTTCATGCTGGAGAGGATGTGGAGCAAGAAGAACATTCCTCCACTGCTAGTGGGAGTGAAAATTTGTACAGCCATTTTGGAAATCAACATTTTGGTTCCTCTGAAAATTGGGAATTGATCTACCTCAAGACCCAGCTACACCATTCTTGGGCATATACTCAAAGGATATTCAATCATACCACAAGGATACTTGATGGGGGATGTCCTTCTGTATATATGTTTCTCTTAGTGGTTGATGAATAAAACACTGATTGGCCAATAGCCAGGCAGGAAGATAGGCAGGGCTACCAGACCAGGAGAAGGCTGAGAAGGAGAGAGAAGCTGCGAAAGAGACGACATGCTGCTGAAGGAGCAACATGCCAGAGATGGGTTAATAATTAAGAGAGAGCTAGCCCTAGCCATCAGCCAAATAGTTTACAAATTAATATAAGTCTTTGTATATTTATTTGGGGCAAAGAGGTTGTGGGACAAGGCAGGACAGAAACCTCCATCTTCAGACACTTGCTCAACTATGTTCACAGAAGCTTTATTTTGTAATAGCCAGAACCTGGAAACAACCTAGATGGCCCTGAATCAAAGAATGGATAAAGAAAATGTGGCACATTTACACAGCAGAGTATTTATTACTTAGCTGTTAAAAGCAATGACCTCATGAAATTTGCAGGCATATGGATGAAACTTGAAAAAAAATCATCCTGTGTGAGGTAACCCAGACACTGAAAGACGCACATGGTATGTACGCACTCCAAAGTGGATATTAGCTGTAAAGTAAAGGATAATCATGCTAAGGTTCACAGACCCAGAGGGGCTAAGTAACAAGGAGGGCTTAAGGGGGAGAATTCAATGATCTCACTGGGAAGGGGTAATAGAATAGATTTTGAGGGTGGACTGGGGGTGACTGGGGTTGAGAACAGGAGAGATCAAATTGGGATGGGGGAAGAAAATACTGGGAGAAATGACTGGAACTGGGGGAGGGCATTTGGGGGTGAGGTAAAAACCTAATGCAATGGAAACTCCAAGGAATTTACAAGCATAATCCTAGCAAAGACTCCTAATAATGGGGGACACAGAGCCTCTGTGGAGGGATTGAGATATCAACCCAAACAGAAAACCTTCAATGTACAGTTAGTCCTGCCTGCAGAGTATTCTGGAACCAGAGCCTAACAGAATCCTCATTAAAGAGGCCAGAGAGATTACATTCAGCAATTGATGGGAGCAGATATAGAATGCCATAGCCAAACATTAGGCGGAACTCAAGGAATCCTGAGGAGGAAGGTAAGGAAGGATAGGAGGAAGCAGAGAAGACAGGGACACCACAAGAACACAGCCCATAAAATCAACTGATCAGGACTCATGGGGGCTCACAGAGATCATGGAGCATGTAGGGGTCTGACCTAGATCATCTACATATGTTATGCCTGAGTAGCCTGGTGTTCTTGTGGAATTCCTAACAGGGGGCCTTCTGACTCTTTTGCCTGCTTGTGGGACCTTTTTCTTACTACTGAGTCAGCCTTGATATGATGGTATGTACCTGGTATTATTATAGCATATTATGCCATGTTGGATTGATGGCCCTGGGAAGGCCTGTTCTTTTTTTAAGGGGAGACAGAAGGGAGCTGGATCTGGGGGAGAAGGGAGGTGGGGAGACTGGGGGATGGGAGGGAATTATGTAATATATGAGAGAATAAAAAAAGAAAATATAAAGAAATATATGAGAATAGAAGTTTCCTTTTCAACCTGGTGTTGCTGCCCTTCAGCTCTAAATAAATACATAGAGGCTTATATTAATTATAAGCTGTTTGGCCAATAGTTAAGGCTTCTTATTTTCTCTCTCTCTCTCTCTCTCTCTCTCTCTCTCTCTCTCTCTCTCTCTCTCTCTCTCTCTCTCTCTCTCTCTCATTAACCCATTTCTATTAATTGTGTATCTCCACATTGTCTTGGCTTACCAGTGATGCCCAGCCTTCTTGCTCCCTTGGCAGCTACATGATGACTCACTCTCTGTGTTCCTCTTCCAGAATTCTCCTAGTCTGGTAACCCTGCCTATACCCTGCCTGTCCATTGGCTGAAACAGGTTTATTCATTAACCAATAAGATAAACATATATTCACAGCATTCAGAAGGACAGGCACACTCTTCTCTTAGTTAAGGATTAATGGCACATTTCAACCTATACCTTTGGTTTGATATAAGGAAAAGGTCAAATTAACACTACAAACACCAAAAAAGCAATTGCATAGTTTCAGAATTCATAATGAATCAAACCAAGCTAAAACTTACAGCAAAGACACATAATGAATTATTTATCAATTGAAAAACTTTGCCTCAATCCAAAGGTTTAGAAAAAGATTTCTGTATATGGAGTATATTCTCTGAACAAAAGCTTCATTAAAGGATGCTGAAAGATTGTGGCTATTTTGTATGTCTCACTGCTACTCTTCTTAACACAAAATAAAGACATAATAGACATGAGAAAAGAAACAAACCACCTCAGCATAAAATGTAAGGCATTTCCATATTCTTAGATATCAGTACAGTTGTTCTAATGCCCTGGAAAAAATATCATATGCTATACTTACTGAATCCACAAGGTTTTCTGTTTTATCTATCAGTAATTCCAATCTTTCTCCACGTTGAGCAACCAAATCTAGAAATATTTTTACAAATAGAAATAATGTTTTATATTAGAAGTAAAGGAACCCACTCACCAAAGCCAAGGCACTAAAATTGTACTCAAAATTCCATGAAGTAACTATTTGACTGCAGAAGAAAAGCAGTTGACCCAAATTAAAGACAACTGGTAGTTGCAAAGAGACAACAGACTCTTCAGTTTGAAAAACAGCTTATATAAGGAAAACTGCTAACTTCCCTTTTCTGCCCCTAGCAAATGCCTTCCCCATTTCCCTATAATTACAAAACTCAGCAAGGGGAATGTCTGGTCATTGATTGACTGGTTCCTTTGTCCTGATCATGGTGAGGCCAGTACTCAAGATGGCACCTCTCGTATTTTCAGTTGTGAGCCTAGCCTTTACTGGCTGAGCCATCTCTCCAGCCCAAGATGGCATCTCTCTAGCATTAAACAAAACCCGCTATAGATATTTGAGGTCATCTAAATTATCATCTTTTATTTATTCCCATAAACTTAATTGTTATATATCCTTACAATAAATATGCAATTTTGAAATCAGCAAAATAACCCAGAAGTTAAAGGTATTTGTCATCAAGACTGACAACATGAGTTGAGTTCAATCTACAGAACCCATATAAATGTAGGAGAGAATGGGCTCCACAGAGTTGTCCTCTGACTTTCACACCCACACTGTGGTATGTACCAGGTACTATACATAAATAATTAAAAAATGAAAATCTAACTATAACAATAAAAGATTAAGTCAATAATTTCAAAACCCTGCACAAGAAAAAAGTCAATGCCTAGATAGATTCAAATATGAATTCTACATAAAATATTTCAAGAAAAATACATACCAATTTATTACAAACTTCTTAAAAAATAAAAAGAAAGGAGTATTTTTCAACGCATTTTACAGATCCATTATTATCACGGTATTAAAGTCAATGAAAGACATCACAAGAGGATCTGGGTATGTGGCTCACTTGGCAGAATTCTTTGCTAGCATGCAACACCCTGGATTTAATCATTAGCATGGCATCAACTGGTATACACCTATAATCACAATATTTTGGATGTCAAATCAGTCTGTGATGGTTAGCTTTAATTGACAACTTGACACAACTTAGAATCACTTGGGAAGACAATATGAATGAAATATAGTCTATATCAGGCTTGGTGGTGGTGGCACAAGTCTTTGATCCCAGCACTTAGAAGAGGTACCTCTCTGGGAGTTTGAGACCAGCTTGGTCTACAGAGCAAGTTCCAGAACTGCCAAGGCTACACAAAGAAACCTTGTCTCTGTAAACAAAAATAAAAAATAAAAAAGAAATATTGTCTAAATCAGATTGGTCTGTAGGCATATCTGTGAATATATGTCTTGTTTGTCTTAACTGATGTAAGAAGACCCAGCCAAAATGTGGGTAGCACTACTCCCTAGTTTTCTGCCCTTGAGACATTTAAGAGTAGAGAAAGGTAGATGACCACTAAGTATGCATGTATTTTTCTGTAAATGTGATATAACTGGCTGCCTTTGTAACCTCCCTGCTATGATGGACTTGTGAGCTTACATAAACTCTAAGTTGCTTTTCTCAGGATATTTTACCTAAATAACAGAAAGAAAACTAGAATACAGGAAAACCAGAAGTTCAAGGTCATCCTCAGCTATATAGTAAGTTTAAGAACAGTTTTACATGAGACTGTCTCACAAAAAGAAAAGGATACCATAAATTGAAAAAAATAGGCTAACAACCCCCCAACACACACACACACACACAGTGGGAGCAGCCACCCCTGGGCTGGTGGTTCTGGTTCTATAAGAAGGCAAGCTAAGCAAGCCATAGAGAGCAAGCCATAAGCAGTACCCCTCCATGACCTCTGCATCAGCTCCCACCTATAGGTAGGTCCCAGCCCTGCTTGAGGTCATGTCATGAAGTATAACACAAATAAACCTTTTCCTCCCCAAGTTTCTTTTCATCATGATGTTTCATCACAGCAGTAGTAACCACAACCAAGACACTGCCAGGCACACAGGCCAGGGAAGCAATGTAACTGCAGATCTTCAATGTTCCCTCCTTTCTTCCAAATCAAATCCCCTAGTCTCACCCCCCAGCTCTGTAACAGTCTACCTGCTTCAGCCTCCTATCTCTTTTAGCCACCATATCTAGAGAATCACACGGATCTCCTCCAACCTTCCGCCATACTCATACCATTGTCTCAGACCCCAACTCCAGTAGGCATTCCCTGGAAACCTACCAGCAAAGCCATCCAGAGAAGCAAGTAAGTAAGTGAAGCAGGTAGGTGAGCTTCATATCTTTTCAAACTTTCCTTTTCTCCAAAATCAATGCCTACGTGTCATTGACAGATCTGTAGCAGACCACCTGCTGTGGCCTCTCCTGATTCTCGGTTTCCATTCCTAGGGTACTAAACAGATCAAGGTAGAACACCCTCCTTTCCTTCCTCCTGTGGAGCCCCTCAGCCTCTCTGTTCTAGTTCATTCCAATTTCTAAGTATCAACTACCAATACTTAGAAATACACTGAACCAGGAATCCCTACTAGCCATACTTAGCAGGATCCAAGAGGCATTCCCTACCAAGCAATTTAGTCTCCACACCCTCCTAAGAAGCAGAGAGAGCAACAGAGACCAAGGAACAAAACACCCACCCAACACAGGCAAGACCAGATATTAGCACCTAGATATGTGGTTCTCAACCTCCACATGGGCAGCATATCAGATACCCTGCACATCAGAGTTGTACATTATGGTTCATAACAGTATCAAAATTATATTTATGAAGTAGCATAAAAAATAATTTTACAGTTGGGGCCACAACATGAGGAATTATATTAAAGGGTTACAGAATTAGGAAGGTTGAGAATCACTAACAAGCAAGTGCTGTTTCAGCCTCCCTATAATAATCTGACTCCAATCTAGTAATCAATAGTTATTTGTGTTCACATGAATAAAACTATGCCACTGAAACATACCTATGTTTCGGACCATGATTCCTTTCAGTTCATCCACTTGTGCTTGAGTCTCCATCACTCTGTCTTGCCCTTTATTTTCAGAGTGATGCTTCTACAAGATATTAAATTTTAACTTACAATATTAAGACACTAATTATAATAAGAAGTAAAAAATAACAATCTATATTGAGTAATGCTATATAATTATAGTTATATAAAAGGTACATATATCTGAACAAATAGTATTACATTTAGAAACATATTGGCAGTGTAAAAATTGCTTTCATATGTAATGCATTTTAGCATAAAATAACTTCTTTTAAGTAAAATTCAGTGAATATATTACAATATAGGGCAGAAGTGAGGGGATATGTAATCTCTGCTTATATAGCAAGGAAGGAGGAAATTAAAAATTACTATAGTTGGGATGGTGAGAGGCAGGATAGGAATTTCCTCACTTTAGGGGCACACTTACTTCTTTTAATATCTGCCCTTCTATCTGCTGGGATAACAACATGTCTCTTATTGTCATTTACTTCTCTCAAGATCTAGAATCTAAAAGACTGATGATAGCATATATTTTGAAATTATCATTCAAGACAAACAACTATAAATTGTTTAATGCATAATATTACAGATATTTCACTTTGTAAAGTAATTCAGAAGAGATATTATTTAATCTACTATAAACTCTATATAGATATTTTCATTATTTCTATTTGTTATAGGGAGGAAATTAGTAATTCAAAGGATCACACACAGATCAGGAGTTAATAACAAAAGTTATTAGTTTTGCTGCCACTTTGAATATTTTTAAAAATAGAAAAAGTGAAAACTGATTAAAATGTATAGTCTTCCATATTCACAATTAAATAATAGTTATAGGTTATGTCTTTGTGCTCAAATACTTTTACATATAAAGAGAAAGCATTGTGAAAGGTGCTCACCATCATTCATATCATGAAAATGTATATTAAAAACACAAGATTCCAGTACATATCCACTAGAATCGCTAAAATGAATGACAGACAATAAATGTTGAAAAGAACAAAAAACACTGGAATTGCCAATGAGAATTTAAAATGGTACAATCACTTTGGAAAAAGAGTGTGATACATTTTTAAATTATATATCACCATATGACCCAGAAATTCCATTCCTAGGTATTTATTTGCCAGAGAAATAAAAACATATGTCCACACAAAGACTCATATGTGGAAATTCACAGCAGCTTTACTCATGACAGTTAAAAACTAAAAGCAACCCAAACATCTACCAACAGATAAATGAGTAAAACAGTGTGTATACGGTATTGTTTAGCAGAAAACAAAAATATGCTGCTAATTTACTCAAAATAGGTGAGTACTTTAGAAGAATTATAATGAACAAAACAAGATAAATCAGAGTACTTTATGATTATATTTATAGAAAATTCAAGGAAAAATAATCTATAGATATAAAATATACATCAGCAATTTGCTGGGATAGAGCATTGGGTAGGTGACCTAGTAAGAAGGGGCATGGGGGAAAATTTATGGTTAACAGAAAACTTTTTTTCTTGACTGTGGTGGCATTTCAGAGTTACACACACATACACACCATCAATTCAGTTGGTGAAGAAGTTATGCAGATGAAAAGATTTTCATATGACTAATTTGAGCTATTCAAAAATCAAACTAAAGAAAAGGTGTATATATAAGTCAAAATGCCAGTTGAAATGTTTAGTGGATTTAAGCACTAAAAGGGAGTTAAACTAGTCTGTATTTATCATTCTTTCAAATTCTAAAATATGCTGACTATTAGTAATAGAGAATAATCACCAGTTAACTATCTACACAAAAATGACCCCTTTGTCTCTTTTAATAGGAAGCTTTATTATGTTGGCTTATAGAGACACAATCAGAAAAGTGTTCTAAAGGTCGAGGCATCTATATTCATGATGTTTGAAGGTAACCAAGAAGAAAATATAAATCAAAACACTATGTCCTGAGGAAAATCTTACCAGCTGTGCAGCCAAAACACTTGAGAATTCGCTATTCATGGCATATGGAAGTGCAGTCTGTGCTCTTGAACCGTAAGTAGTTTGGAACCTCTTTTTTACTTCATTCAGAAAACTGAAGGCTCGAGAACGCTCAAAATCCTGTAAAGTGACCAATATTGTGCTCATATTTACAAAGTAAACAAAGATATGTGGCAAATTAGTAACAACAACAATACTGTTTACTGACTCATGACTCCATGAGGAACAAGTAGAACTGATCCTGCTTCCTAAATAAGAAACAAAAGCTCCAATCAAACAGCTAATAAATTAAAAAGCTGAAAGTCAAATCCAAACTAAAAACAATGGTATATAGATTAATAACTCAGGGGTCAGGAATTGATTTTCAATCCTTCCAGTTCTTTCACATGATCACAAGGTCTAGCATAAAAGATGGTCAATAAACCAATAAAAATAGTATAGTTTGGAGGCTGGAGAGATGGCTCAGTAGTTAAGAATGCTTATTGCTCTTTGAGAGGACCCAAGTTTGGTTCTCAGCATCCAGGTTGGACAGCTTACAATTGCCTATAACTCCAGCTCCAAAGAATTTGACTTGCTCTTCTACCCTCTGTGGATATTTCCACACATACACCTAAGCAAAATAAAAAACAGATTTTTAAGAAGAGTACAATATTAAATAGATAAATATAATGCTATTGATATGGATTTGAACTAATACTTTCCAATAGCAGTGATACATCTGAAAAGGTCAAGTGATGTATTCTGTCTACTCACCAGCAGTCAAAATGTTGTGCATATGTGTGTGTGCACTCAGGCAACAAATCACAGCTTAAATATTTTGCTGCTCAAGTTAGACCATTTGAGATTCTATGACAGTTCTCATCTATTTTAAAGATTTCACATCAGCCCTTTCAGATACAGCTGGACTTTATTGGGAAACAAGAGGTAAAAATCATTTGATGATCAATGTAATTGAACATTGTTTTGACTTATTTAAACCAAGGATTTTTCATTATTTTATGTGAGGGAGTGTTTTTGTCTATGTACCAAATGTATGCACAGCCTCAGAGACCACAAGAGGGTGCCAGATCTCCTAAGTTACTGATGTTTGTGAGTCACCATGTGCGTGCTTGTGCTCTAACCTGGGTCCACTGGAAGAGAAGCCAGTGCTCTACCACTACAGCAAGGATTCTTGAACTGGGATCAATGATCAGAATTCTAGGGGCACTTGTATTAGGATACAAAGAAACATTACACTGTTATTTTCATCATTCCTTAGGTTAAATTTCAATTTTGGATGGAAGTAACAAAGCAAAGGAGTGTTAAACAGTACCTATAGCTTAGTCATCTCCAGAAATATTTATTAATATGCTATTATAGTTACGGGTATTTTGAAATATTTCACATGCATTAACATTTCAAAAGTATTATTATTAGGCTGATGATGAGGTGTTCAATAAGTCATAGAGAAGTATATTCATTAGTGTATCCTTTAAAATATATTGAGTGTTATATGTAAGTAAAATTGATTTTGTTTAGACTCCTGTGTGTTCTAGTTCATACATTTAACAACATTCTTGGTGTAAATACAAGTGACAAAGGAGTCTGTGACAATAAAGTTTAAGAACATTGATTTATAGAAATCACGTTAATTCCAAGATTCTGTCAGAGAACAACTTAGAAATAAACACATGGCCAGTATGGCATGAAAAAGAGTTAACTTCAAAAGAAAAGAGAGGGGCATATTTTCCTCATTCCTACAATAAGAGATCAAAGAACACAGTCTCTCTTATTTGTACATAAATAGCCATGTAGCTACATGCAACCATAAGGGAAACTAGTAAGAAATTAACAATGAGTAAGGAAAATGTTTCTTGATGACATTAAGTTACTGAACATTCTGGGCTTATAGCCAACATACTCAGAAAACAGCCTGACCAATGTAAACTACACATTTACATGGTTGATCATAATGTACTATGATACTGTTTTTCTAAAGTATAGATATAATTTATTAAATATTGACTGAAAGAACTAAATAATTAATTTAATATTCAATGCCAACATTTTGAGAAGCTTTAATAACAATCATAGTCATTAGGTGAAGAGAGGTCAAATTGGATCTCTCCATTGGGTCTCCCCCCTTGAAGCTTGGGTAACCCATGGAAAGAGGGGGAGGAAGAAATGTAGGAGCCAGAGGGGCCAAGGATACCAGGAGAACATGGCCCACTGACATTAACTAAGGAGGGCTCATTGGGGCTCAGAGGGACTGAAGCGGCAATTACAAAGTCTGCATGGGTTCACACTAGGTCCTCTACATATATGTTATCATTGTTAGCTTGGTGTTTTTGTGGGATTTCAAGCAGTGGGAGTGGGGGAGTCACTGACTCTTTCATCTGCTCTTGGGACCCTTTTCCTTGCCCAGCCTTGATATGAGGGTTAGTGGCTAGTCTTACTGCATCTTGTTATGCCATGTTCAGTGGCTATCCCTGGGAGGCCTGCTCTTTTCTGAAGGGAAACAGCAGGAGTGGACAGAGGAGGTGGAGTGGCTGGCAGGATTGGAGGGAGGAGAAACTACAGCCAGGGTGTATTGCAAACCAAAAATAAATCTTAAAAGATTAAAAATATGATTAAAAAAACAACAACCATAATAAATGCCAATTTCAAAATACTGTATGGAGTAATACATTTTCAGGGAGATTAAGCAGAAACTATCAAAACTGAGCTGAATAATACATATTCAAGTATCAAATTTTGTCATAATATCCTCTTTATAATAAATATAAAATGTAGAAAAAATTTCAAGCTACAAATTTTATCACCTTTAGCCACTATGGGTATAGATAATTAATGATTGTATTAGCATGCATAGTGAAATAGCAATATATCTTCAAGTTACTTACATCATCAGTGATACAAAGATACACAATCCTGTCTTGGCAGATGTAATGAAACAAATAACTGTAGAATAAAAGATATAAAACATACTGTGATTTTAAGCATCATCTATTTTACTTCTAAGTTCTAATCTATATATGAGCCAATTCAGTATGTCCAATTTCATTATGTTGATTACAAATACAATTCATTCTCATCCTCCCCTCCCTTATACATTTGTATCTCTGGATAAGCTGACAGGAATGAATGAAACATGAAAAGAAGTTCTATTTCCTAAATATAATAACATGTGCATTAACAATTAAAATGTTAACTACAAAAGCATAAACAGATTCTTAAGGCCCACAGAAGAGTTGGTGGTGCCTTAGAAGGGACACACAATTAAAATTTATCCCCAGTTGGCCACAGGTTTTTTTGTTTTTCTTTAGCTTTTTTCCTGGTATGGCAAATAAAAACACCTTTGCTACAAAACTCTCAACAATAACATTTGAATATCTGCTTTGATCAAGTTAATGTGCAAGGTAATAAGGATACAGAATGTAAAATCATCTATCCCTGCTTTTTTAGGGATTGTAGTATAAGGAATAACAATGCAGCATGGCAAACAAGATGATAAAAAACTTGAGTGTTGAATGAGTAAGCAGGCAACGAAGATTTGCCAGAGGGTAAATGTGATATATGGTCTGAACTCTAAAGAATAAGTAATAGATAGGAATGCAAAGAGTAGGCAAAGAATGTACAAAAGTGGAGAATTAGGCAGTGTAAGAATGTAGCAATAACTCGGGAGGCAGAGGCAGGCGGATCTCTGTGAGTTCGAGACCAGCCTGGACTACCAAGCAAGTTCCAGGACAGCCTCCAAAGCCACAGAGAAACCCTGTCTCGAAAAAACCAAAAAAAAAAAAAAACAAAAAAACAAAAAAAAGAATGTAGCATTAAAAAGAGCACATAATAGATATAGAAGAGTAAAATCTGTTCACATGATAAAAGTAGAGAACATGAAGGGAAAAGAGTAATCACCTGGACAGATGACAGTGGAAAAATAAGTACATAATAGATTATACAAGATTTTATATACTGCATTGTATACTGCCTTGAGAACAATGAAAAATTCAAAACATTTTTGCCTGGATAAGGTAATGTTATTACATTTGATGATATCAAAAGTCAGTATGTAACCCACCACCTGAGCTCCAGTCCTACATATGCTACTGACTATCATACCTAACATTCTCGTGTACTATGAAAAGATTTTTTTTGCACTTCTGATGCAGGCAGTGTTTCCTGCCTCGTGGATTCTACCAGTTGGTGGGAATGTTCCTCCAGGCCATCTTTACCATAAGAGATGTTCATATTTTTTTTCTGTTCTGAATACTCAAAGACACTATCAGCATTTCACTACCCCTGCCAAATATTCCTCCACAATCAACTGTTTCCATCTTTGAGTCAGAAGGCATATAGTACATCACCTCTATCATAATCATATAAATAAGAAAAGATAGATTTATGTAAAAACTGGAACAAAAGACAGAGAGTTGTCACTTTCTAAGTTCATGCCCAAGGAGCGTTACAGAGAAGAAATGAAGGACTATAACAACCTAAAGCAGAGCAAGGCCAGAAACAAGCATTGCTTCTGCTAAAAATCCAACAGTAATGCTGCCTAAGTTTTGTAGGAATGAAAACATGGCTCAGAAGTAAAGGCTGTGCAGGTGTGGTGAAGGAGGCAGTTTGAGATAGCAGCTCCCCACTGCTATAGCATAATCCTTTTGTATATTGTGACTATATATTACTCTCAATGGTTAATAAAGAGCTGACTGGCTAATGGCTAGGCAGGATTTTCAGGGCAGAGAGAATGCTGGGAAGAAGAAGGGTAGAGTCTTAGGAGTCATGAGAAGATGCAGATAAAGCAGGACATGAGATAAGGTACCGAGTCATGTGGTAGAACATAGATAAAAGCTAGGCAGGATTTTCAGGGCAGAGAGAATGCTGGGAAGAAGAAGGGTAGAGTCTTAGGAGTCATGAGAAGATGCAGATAAAGCAGGACATGAGATAAGGTACCGAGTCATGTGGTAGAACATAGATAAAATAAGGGTTAATTTAAGATGTAAAAGCTAGTTAGTAACAAGCCTAAGCTATTGGCTGAACATTTATAATTTTAAAAAATTCAAAATTTGCTTTTGGCTTCCTAAACAGAGTTTTACAAACAATAAGTACGATAAGCATATGCCAATAAAACGTGAGAACTATTACAAATGTTATGAAAAAACAAATAAATTAGCACTGACCAGTAAGTTGCTAAGTATGCGTGGGAAACAAAAATTAGGACTAAAGTAGTAGAAGACAAGGTCACTGAAGAAAAAATGGAGATAAAGAAGGAATGGGCTGACAAACTTGTAGAAGGTAAATATTTGGTGAAGTAAAATATGATTCTGAAGTTGTAGGCTTAGCTAGCTGAATATTTAGTGAAAGTATTCCATTTGTACAATGTGGATGTTCTTATTTTGGTATACAGAAGTAAAAGTTATCTTACTGAGATGACAAACATTATATGACTGAAACCAAAGCAGAAGTTAAAAAATCTCAATGGCTAAATCTCACCTAACAAACACAGGTAAGGACCAGGGTAGAGATCATAATATGTATAAAATAATTTCATTTACTAAAACTCATACTGTACTTATATTTCCTAGCCTCCCTTGTAGACAGATGTAGGTATGTTATTAAATTCTGGCTCCAATAATACTAGTGGGAGATATATTCCCTTCCTTCAACTAAAAGAATTTCATATTTTTTTCAGCAGTGATGGCAGGGCCACCCCACTAGCTCCAGATCACTTATCTCTGGACTATTTCATATACATCAATTTTGTATCACAGTGTCTTCTAACAATAGATTTAACTAACTTGTAAAGGGGCTTAACCCTAGAAATAAGGATTTCCTGACATAAAAACTAAAGAAATAAGGCTTAATTAATAAAATATTTAAGCATCAATGAGGAAAGCTAAGGTACTTTTTAACATGATTACCAGGACTTCCCATCTATGTCCTCTTCAATATGCCACCATAGTGATCTTTCTAGAGAAAATGCTGTCATACCTTAAAAACCTTCAGTAACTTTCCACTCCCTACAAGCAAGTCTACATTCTCAACATGCATAACTTTCTCCCACCCATCTCTTTAGTTTTATCATCGTCATGCTGAGTAGTAGTCACAGAGAATGACTTGCAATTCCATAAATATGACTGCATAACTCTGTTCCTTCTAACTAGAATACCACTATTTCCAAGTCTTTCCTATACTTATCTATAGATTTCATTATTAAACTATAATCTTTATGAAGGCAAATACCACATTTCTTGCTATATCACTTTCAAGAGGTAAAGTGCCTATCAATAGCTAAGTACTAAAAGTAATAAAAGGATGAAAAAAAGAATACTGTTTATATTATCTGTATCATTTCACATATCTTAGAACTCTATAGTGAAGCCATTTTATATGTAACATTTCCATATCTTTCTTTAATATTTCAATGATAGGATACAATAATCATAAGTTAATAAGTAACAAAACCAGATTTTTTTACTATTTTGAGATAGGGTTTCATTCTGTGGTTTAGACTGGCCTTGAACTCATAGTGGGATCTAGTAGTAGGATTAGAGGCATAAGATACCACCATGCCTAGCTTAGCACCAGAAATTTTCTAAGTTAGTCCAATTATTTTTATCAAATTAATCTGACTAAAAGCATGTTTTCTGCTGTTTTTACTACAATAAAATTCCTTCCTTCCCTCTACCACATGCCGATCAGAACTCACTTGCCATGTGAATAAGTTAGCTTATTATTTTCAGAAGGTATCTTAGCCAGAATCTGCTCTGTCACCTCCAGGAAATTTCCTCCACACCAAGCATGCTTGGCAAGGATAGTGGTTCCCCTGGCAACAACAGCAAAAAGAATGGCCATGACTTCAATCTATTAAAAGTAAAAAAAAAAAAAACACAGATTTAGAATATTATTTAGGCATGATCTTTCAAAAGTAAACTTATCATTTACCTACATCCATCTAAAAATAGTATTGAACAAGCCATTATAGTATAAAAATCAATGAAGACTTAATAGGAACTGGGAACACAGCTCAGTGGTCTAAAGGATGCTTAGTATGCCCCCTGGGTTTGATCCTCAGCAATAAGAAAAACTAAAAAGAGAACAACCTCAAGGTTTTCTACAAACTTATGACTTAAACTGCTTATCGTTATTTATCAATATATACACAGGCTGAATTTATAAATTATATAGCAAAAAACTGATACTCCTTTGAAAAGCAATGGTCATAGATAGCAAAGTGACAGATACAGTTTAATGAAACAATCTCATCCTGAAATTTATCTTAGAGAATAGTTTAGAAGAAACTAGACTCTAGATTCACAATTATAACAATAACAACAACCCATATTAAGTATTTACCTCGTAACAGACACCAATTCAAGTACTTTATAATTAACTCATTTAATCTTCAAAACTCAATGGGATTATATCCAAATAAGATGTTATTATAGATTAGGAAACTGAGGCATTGATCCTGTAACTATTTTTTCAAGATTACAAAGTTACAGTGATAGGGTGATTTAGACACAGACAGTGCGATTATAGAACACACATGGCTACATAGAACCAATAATATGCATATTATATAATTTATGTCTATATGATAATTATCTCTAATATAAAGGCATTAGACATAACAGCAACCAAATGAAATTAACATAAACCTTCCATAAAAGAAGAATGATTTTAACACTTATGGTAGGATCTTCATAAACAAAACATTACCAAAACAATACAGCATGAGTTAAAAATTACTTTTCTGACATTTGGATATGCGATATGAGTATGCATACTTTTTCCTCATATAACAGGCCAGATTCCCATTTCATGGTTTAAGATATAGAAATTAACAAATTAACTCTTCAAAGTAATATAATTTAACAGATTCATTTTCAACAAGTAAATCAGTGGTTCTCAAACTATGATGAGACTTTTAAATCATGTTGTGTAGCAGAATAAGTCACTTGATAAAAATCTCTTAAAATCAGATTTTTAAGCCCAAGGTCAAATTGTGAAAACTGTATTTAAATAATCTACCCTAGATAAGCCTAGAAGAAACTAATTCACATAACCTATAACCATATTTCATTAGATAAAGTAGAAAACTCTGAAATAGTTAGGGTGAGGAAATTTGCTGAGCCCTGACTGGAATATCAGCATTGAAGGACAGTACATAGAGCAAAAGACATTCATCTATCTTTTAAGCTGAACTTCTAGTATGATCTTGTCTTCATTCTTACTGTCTAAAAAAATTTGTTTCCTAGAGTTATATCTTCAGTAGTCTGCTTTCCAGACATCTCTGTAAAATATGTGTGAAGTTACACTTTCCAAACCAATGTCTCATACTTTTTATCTCTCTTGATCTAAAAGGCTCCCTTGACCATGTATCACTACTCTGCAGTTATAATTATATTTCTTAGACTTCTGTCTATATATTGTCTTTGCTTCTCTACCTCGTTTTAACTCTTTAACTTACTATATGCTGGATTTTGCCCTTAAAAATACAAAATATAATGCTTCCTAAAATCACCAGTCTTCCTCTATGCTATAAAATAGTAATCATTTTTCTATTATCACCTTACTTTATTTCTCAAGAGCCATCAACATGCTAACTGATTCTCATTCTTGAAACTTTCCTATGTATTTGGCTTCTCTGGCTTTCTTCTTGATGACTTTTTCTCCTCTAACTCATCACTAAATAGTAAATTCCCCCAAGGGATTGATTCTATTTCCTTTTATCAAAGACGAGCTCATGTGGAGCTGACATTTAAAATATAATTCATACAAGATACACTGTATATAAAAGAATATGGTCAATGATAAACCCAAGACATAATCAACTTAAGGGAAAAATAAGAGTGGAGACCCACAAAGAAAATCCAGGAATAACAACTGTGAAAATGTGGCCCAGAGGCCAAAATAGAAGAAAATTTAAAAGGAATAAGTCTTAGTGGTTGGATGTGTTGGCCCATACAAATAATGTGAGCTAGAAAATAATTACTTCAATTTTAAAAGGAAGGAAGCTAGGGTCAAACAGACATATAGTCAAGCAAATAAAAGCACAGACATGCAGAGATAAGAATTCATATGGTATCAAGACAGAGAAATAAGATAGTGGTTGCCTTGGTCACTCTGCAACTTCAAGAAGAAAAACCAAGGTTTGCATCAACATAAAAAAGATTGTTTTCATCAGCTGTAAACTCATTATGAACCAAGGGCATGAGTTAACTTTTTAAAATGCTTAAATAATCTTAAATTATGTTAAGAATTAGGGGAATTTGCTCTCTTTAAGTCCTATTACTATCCCATGCTGTGCTGGTTAGATAGTACAGAGAACATTGAATTTAGTTCTAGGTATCTCAAGACTGGACAGAAGTGATAGTCTACATTTGTGAAATCTGGAGATTATGTCATGTAAAGGATGGCTTGAGGAACTAAAGACAGCTAAGTGTAAAAGGGAATATAAAACATTTTTACATTTATAAAATATGTATATGTCCCAGAATAAAAAACACACTCTTAAGAGTAAAATCAGATATAAGTTACAGAGAAGTAGTGCAATAAATAGTATAAAAACAAATTTTCCACTCAATAGAAGTTACTAACATTTATACTGTTAAACATTTTATATTTAGCAACAAAAACCTGATTTTCCTTCCATATGCCACTAACAGTAATGTTTTTACAGTCATGTATTACTAAAAAACTCCACACACAGTCTTCCCACATTGTAATTCTTTTGCAGTTGAATGTTAACATGCTGATGAGTGTGGAGATAACAGAAACAACTGCAGCAGAAAGAGCACTCTTGAAATAAGGAAACTTAGGTCTACAAATTATTACCACTACATGATTGTCTAATAAACCACAAAATTCCGTATAAAGTACATTCAGAAAGAAAAAGCATGGAATAAATCAGACAAACAAGCAAAATAACAATGGAAATACCAGATTTTCCTCAAAGCTGTTTTTCCCAATTCTCTTAAACATTTCTTACTTAGACTGATAGCTATTATCCCAATTCTATTTAGATCTTACTAAGAATTCTAAATTTGTTTTCTGTGGCATTCATAAAAATTACCAAAAAAAAAAATAGGTGGATTACCACTGACAAAAGTTTATCGCCTCAAAGCTCAAAAGATCAGAGGGCAAAACTCAAGGTGTTGATAGGACCATGTTCCCTATGAAATCTGTAGGGAAAATCTTTAGATATCTTCTAGTTTCTGGTAATTTTTTTTAGCAATTCTTCTTTGGCTTGCAGTTGCAGCACTTTAATCTTTGCCACCCTGGACACATAGTGCTATCTTGTCTTCATATAACACTGTTCCTGTGTTTCTTCTATCCTTAAGAGACCAATCACATCAGCCAAGTGTCCACTGTACTCCAATATGACCACATCTTTATTCACAAAGCCCTATGTGCAATAAAATACCATGCACAGGTATCAAAAGTCAGGACTTCAACATAGCTTTATGGAGAACACAATTAACAGTACTCACTGTTCTCAAATCAATCTTGTTTTCCCCTTTCCATATAACTTACATTCCTCTAACCTGCCTCTCCTACTTCTAAAACCAACCACCTCATCTTTTTCCTCAGTGATTTTAGAGATCTTTCCTTATAGCTATGAGGAAATCTACTATAGGTTGGACTTAGAAAAGCCTGTGTACCTGGATGTGGTTGTGCACATATGCAATCCTAGCACTTGGGAAGTAGAGACAGGACTACCAAAAGTTCATGGTAAGTCTCAGCATGGATGACACAGTCTAAGCAGTAGACAATGTAGTTATGATACTGAGGAAAAAGGACTCTTATACTAAAGGGAATCATAATACAAAGGGATACAGACACAAATAAATACAATAAGCTGTAGAGAATGAATAAACTACAATTGTTTAAACTGTTCAAAATAAAATTATGTAATTTTATGTGATTGTAATCTTGAATAAAATCGAAGAATGACTATGTATCTATATACCAGCATTTTCCTCAGTATACTGTTAACACTTCTCCTTAAAAGATAAGTCAAATTGTTTGTTTTACCCTATCTACCCAATTCTCAGCACAATACCTAGCACAGAATATTTATCAAATAGTTAAGTGAACAATGGAAAAACTTAAAATATTATATCTAGTAGACAACTTTATATTCTATAGAAACTGGCAAGAAGAGTATTTTTTTTACTACCAAACTCTCTCCCCAGTTCAGATAAGACAATTGATTGATAGTAATCCAATCACCAACTGTTTAGTCTGAGACATTGGCAAGAAATAAATGAATGGCAGATAAACCATAATTTGTGGTTTATTACAATTTGTTGGATAACCTTGAAATGGCTAGTAAAGAAAGAACACTATCAGGGAAGACAACTAAAAAGAAGGGGTGTTGATGAAGGATCAGGTTACAGATCAAGATTACTCTTGTTGCTATTACAAGTATTGTTTCTCAAAAATGATCTGAAATCCAACTCAATCCCTCTCACTTTTCCAGGACAGGATTTTATTCTGTCAAGCAATGTTGCATTAACCAACATAAACCACCATATTGATTTATCATTTCAACTTATCCCTGTTCCCCAAACATGTAAGTTTTTTTATTAGCTACCTCCTATGTCTTGTTTACTATCAATGTATCCCATGCACTTAAAGGAGTATCTAGTGTGTATTCATTAATAACTATGTATTAATAAAGTACATTGCTTCCAGTCATAGCTATTCAGAGGGAAAGAATTTTCTAAAGAGAATGGTGATGCATGTCAGAGAGTGCGATTAATAAAATCCCAAGAAAAAGACTTGATAATTCATTGACTGTGAGAGTCAGAGCCATATTAAACAAAGAGTAAAGTATATGATCAATTTGGTAAATATTGGCTAGCAATAAATATAACAGTAGCACGCTCAACCAATAGGTCTGAGTGGAGATCTGCTGCATACCAGAACTGAGAAAGAAGAATGTCAATACTGCTAAGGGTGTGTGGAGGGTAGGAACTCACAATGAAGCATGAACAGAAGGAAAACATGAAGTAGAAAGTGATGTCGGTGAACATGGGTGAAAGGGTTTTTTGGCTATAGAAAAGTCTGCAGAACGCGAATGAGAGAAAATTAATATTTCCTGCCCTGTAATTACAACTTAAACGAAGCGTTCTAACGCTAACCGAGACCTCTTTAGCAGAGTAAAACATGCTTTGCCCAAACTGGACCTGCTCAACAATTAGAACTGTAGACAACATAAAATCCAAGTCACACTTGCTCTGCCTTTTACTCCACCCTGGCACCTTCGAGTTTACACTTCCGCTCTCTCTCCGAAGTGTCTCCTCACCTCCCGCAAAAACGCCCCACTTCCCTTTACCTGTCCGGGTACCCTCTAGCGGGCACTCCGGCTCCTGGCTAAAGGGCCCAGGTCTTCCCTGTGTCGACCACTGCCGGAAACCAGAGGAGGATGGGACTTGACGCCCTAAGCTTCCGTGTAAAACGCCCCGCCTATACGTGGCCTCCTGGGAACGTGAGTTCTCCTCCAATGGGAGCGCGCTAGAGGGCGGTATCTGAGACGTTCCCTACCCTCCGCACTTCCCAGGGCCCATACGGCACTCTGGGAGTAGTAGTTCCGACTATAATGTCACCATATCTGCCTTACTCCGGTCAACAGCTCATAAAACAACATCGAACGCTGTACTATATAATACCAGGAAACGAGAGGATGCAAGACAGCACAAATAGTCTACCAGTATAATCAGGAGGATAAATGAGGAGTTGAGCTTCCTCCGCCATTTCCCCGCTGAGTATCAGGAGATGGTGTCACCTGCTCATAGACAAAACAGAATTTCTCTGGCAGGAACTCCTTGTGCCTTCTCTATGAAAAAAATTTAACTTCCTTGCGTTCCTCAGCAATCATTTCCCCATGCTTTGACCGCAAAAATAATAGCAGCAGCAGCAGCAGCAGCAGCAGCAACAACAGTAATCATCAGCAGTTACTTTCCTGTGGTTTTAATCTGCTATGCTATATCCTTTTACTTCTTTGATAAACTCTTCTTTCTCATTACCACCACCACCTCCGCAGCTGTCCCCACAAGCTCTCAGTTTACCATCACTTAGAGACCCTGGAGTCAGCATATGATTAACTTCCAAGAAACTGTCATACCTTTCCCCAAAGTGGTTACAGCATGTAAAATTCTCACTAGTGGTGCACTCACTCTAAATCCTCACTAACACTTTAAATGGTCAATTGTTTTTAATTTTAGTCATACTAATAGACTAATTGCAAGGTTTTTTTTACATTTGTGTATATGTTTTTCTCTGTGTGTCTGTGTGCCACAGTTTATGCACAATCAAAGGACAACAATCAGGAAGGATTCAGTTCTTTCCTTCCACTATGTGGGTTCTAGGGATCAAATTAAAATTGTCAGGTTTGACAAAAGTACCTTTACTGACTGATCCATCTTGCCAGCCACTAATTATGGTTTTAATTGCATTTTAAAGGTAATGATATTGGGTATTTTTAATGTTCTTATATGACAGTTGTATATCTTTGCTTTGAGAAAGCATTTATTTAAATCTTTGTGTTTTATTTAGGTTTGTGTTATTTGATTGTAGTAGTTCTTTATATACTCTACATGTACAACTTGCCTCATTTTTTTTCAAGAGAAAAATTTAAACTTCTTTTAGATTACTTACAGTTCTAGTACCAAAAATTTTATAAGGGTCTCAATTAACTTCTTCGGGAGATCCTAGGGAAAGATCTGTTCTAGAAGTTTTTCGAAGGCATTTCATGGCCTGTAGATGGCCACCTTCTCCTTGTGTCTCTTTATATTGTCTTCTCTGCATGTATGTTTGTATCTAATAGTCTTTTTAAAAGGGCATTTTGAATATTGCATGACTCTACCCTAATACCTTCACTTAACTTGCTTATCTCTATTAAAGACTGTACTCTAAATAAGATAACATACGTTTGGAGGACATGACTGAATATATAAGAATAAATATCTTTTTTTTAGTATTATAAATTTTTTTATATTTTCTTTTCCAGTTTAAATTTAGATAAGAAACAAGGTTGCTTCACAAGTCAGTTCCAGGTCCCTCTCCCATTCCCTCCCCTCCTCCCGTGCCCTCCCCCCAACCCCCCCGTTATCCCTTCATTCCCCCAGGGAGGGTGAGGTCCTCCATGGGGGTGTCCATAGTCTGTCATTTCATATAGGGCAGGGCCTAGACCCTTCCCCAAGAGTTCAGGGTGAGAGTGCACCTCACATTGTTCTATGGGAGTCCAAAGTCCGTGTGTATACTTGGGATGGGTACTGATCTGCTGCCCAAGGCTCAATAGATTCCCTAGGCCTCCTCACTGACACCCAGATTCAGGGGGTCTTGATCAGTCCCATGCTGGATTCCCAGGCTGGTGCCTGGGATTCAAGAGTTAACCTTTGTCTGGTCAGCTGTTTCTGGGGGTTAAACCAGCCCAGTCTTAATCCCTTTGATCATCAGTCCTCCCTCTCTGTTACTGGCTTTCTTGAGTTAAGCTCAGTACTTAACCAAGGGAGTCTGCCTCTTCTTCGATCAGCCACTAAATGAAGTTTCTGTTTCCCAGACTCTCTGGCCATAGGATTGTAGGCTGGCACTCCCCAGATCTATGTCTAAATTCCATATATGAGAGAGTACATGCCATGTTTCTCTTTTTGTGACTGGGTTACCTCACTCAGGATGGTTTCTTCTAGTGTCATCCATTTGCCTGCAAATCTCATGATTCCATTATTTTTTTCTGCTGAATAGTACTCCATTGTGTAGATGTACCACATTTTCTCTATCCACTCTTCGGGTGAGGGACATCTAGGTTGCTTCCAAGTTCTGGCTATTACAAATAGAGCTGCTATGAACATAGTGGAACAGACATCTTTGTTGTATGAATGGGCATCTTTTGGATATATGCCTAAGAGTGGAGTTGCTGGGTCTTGTGGTAGGTTTATTCCCATTTTTCTGAGGAATCTCCATACTGATTTCCAAAGTGGCTGAACCAGTTGGCACTCCCACCAGCAATGGAGGAGTGTTCCCCTTTCACCACATCCTCTCCAGCATAAATTGTCATTGGTGTTTTTGATTTTAGCCATTCTGACAGGAGTGAGATGGTATCTCAGAGTTGTTTTGATTTGCATTTCCCGGATGGCTAAGGATGTTGAGCACTTTCTCAAGTGCCTCTCAGCCATTTTAGACTCCTCTATTGAAAACTCTCTATTTAGTTCTGCAGCCCACTTTTTAATAGGGTCCTTTGGTGTTTTGGAGACTTGCTTCTTGAGTTCTTTGTAAATTTTGGAGATCAACCCTCTGTTAGATGTGGGATTAGTGAATATTTTTTCCCATTCTGTGGGCTGCCTTTTTGTCTTGCTGACTGTGTCCTTTGCCTTACAGAAGCTTCTCAGTTTCAGTAGGTCCCATTGATTAATTGTTGATCTTAAAGCCTGTGCTACTAGTGTTATGTTCAGGAAGCTGTCTCCTGTACCAATTCGTTCAAGGGTACCACCCTCTTTCTCTTCTAAGAGGTTCAGTGTGGCTGGATTTATGTTGAGGTCTTTGATCCATTTGGACTTAAGTTTTGTGCATGGCGATAGACATGGATCGATCTGCATTCTTCTACATGCCAGTCTCCAATTATGCCAGCACCATTTGTTGAAGATGCTTTCTTTATTCCATTGTATGTTTTTAGCTTCTTTGTCAAAGATCAGATGTTCGTACTTGTGTGGGTTAATACCCGGGTTTTCAATTCGATTCCATTGGTCTACCTGTCTATTTTTTGTGCCAATACCAAGCTGTTTTCAGGACTATAGCTCTGTAATAGAGCTTGGGGTCAGGGACGGTGATGCCTCCGGACGTTGCCTTGTTGAACAGGGTTGTTTTGGCTATCCTGGGTCTTTTGTTTTTCCATACAAAATTGATTATTGTTCTTTCAAGGTCTGTGAAGAATTGTGCTGGGATTTTAATGGGGATTGCATTGAATCTGTAGATTGCTTTTGGCAGGATTGCCATTTTTACTACATTGATCCTACCTATCCAAGAGCATGGGAGATCTTTCCATTTTCTGAGGGCTTCTTTAATTTCTTTCTTTGAAGTTTCAAAGTTCTTACGATACAGGTCTATCACTTGTTTGGTTAGCATTACCCCAAGGTATTTTATGTTGTTTGTGGCAATTGTAAAGGGTGATGTTTCTCTGATTTCTCTTTCAGCCCTTTTATCATCTGTATATAGTAGGGCTACTGATTTTCTTGAGTTGATCTTGTAGCCTGCCAGTTTGCTGAAGGTGTTAATCAGCTGTAAGAGTTCCCTGGTAGAGTTCTTTGGGTCATTGATGTAAACTATCATATCGTCTGCAAACAGTGAAAGTTTGACCTCTTCCTTCCCAATTTGTATCCCCTTGATCCCCCTTTGTTGTTGTATGGCAATAGCTAGAACTTCAAGTACCATGTTGAAAAGGTATGGAGAGAGTGGACAGCCTTGTTTTGTTCCTGATTTTAGAGGAATTGCGTTGAGTTTCTGTCCATTTAGTTTGATGTTGGCTGTTGGTTTACTGTATATAGCTTTTTATTATGTTTAAGTATGTCCCTGTTATCCCAGATCTCTCCAAGACCTTTATCATGAAGGGGTGTTGGATTTTGTCAAAGGCTTTTTCAGCATCTAGTGAGATGATCATGTGATTTTTGTTTTTCAGCTTGTTTATATGGTGGATTACGTTGATGGATTTTCGTATGTTGAACCATCCCTGCATCCCTGGGATGAAACCTACTTGATCGTGGTGAATGATTGTTTTGATGTGTTCTTGGATCCGATTTGCCAGTATTTTATTGAGTATTTTTGTATCAATGTTCATGAGGGATATTGGTCTGACGTTCTCTTTCTTAGTTGTATCTTAGTGTGGCTTGGGAATCAAGGTTATTGAAGCCTCATAGAAAGAGTTTGGCAAAGACCCTTCTGCTTCTATTGTGTGGAATACTTTGAGAAGAATTGGTATAAGCTGTTCTTTGAATTTCTGGTAGAATTCTGCACTGAGGCCATCTGGACCTGGACTTTTTTTGGTTGGGAGACTTTTGATGACAGCTTCTATTTCCATAGGTGTTATAGGTCTATTTAAATTGCTCATCTGTTCTTGATTTAGTTTTGGCAAATGATAGCTGTCCAGGAAGTCATCCATTTCCTTTAAATTTTCGAATTTTGTGGAGTACAGGTTTTCAAAGTATGACCTAATGATTCTCTGGATTTCCTCAGAGTCTGTTGTTATGTCCCTCTTTTCATTTCTGATTTTGTTAATTTGTGTGTTCACTCTCTTCTGTTTGGTAAGTTTGGACAAAGGTTTTTCTATCTTGTTGATTTTCTCAAAGAACCAACTCTTCGTTTCATTGATTCTTTGTATTGTTTTCCTGGTTTCTACTTTATTGATTTCAGCCCTCAATTTGATTATTTCTTGGCGTCTACTCCTCCTGGGGGAGTTTGCTTCTTTGTGTTCTAGAGCTTTCAGCTGTGATGTTAATTCTCTGGTATAACTGTTCTCCTGTTTCTTCATGTGAGCACTTAGTGCTATGAACTTCCCCCGTAGCACTGCTTTCAAAGTGTCCCATAGGTTTGGGTATGTTGTGTCTTCATTCTCATTGAATTCGAGGAAGTCTTTAATTTCTTTTTTTATTTCCTCTTTGACCCAGGGATGGTGCAGTTGAACATTATTCAATTTCCATGAGTTTGTAGGTTTTCTGCAATTTCTGTTGTTGTTGAATTCTAATTTTAAAGCATGGTGGTCTGATAAGATGCATGGAGTTATTCCAATTTTTAGTAGCTGCGGAGGTTTGATATGTTGCCAAGTATGTGGTCGATTTTTGAGAAGGTTCCATGTGGTTGTGAGAAAAAGGTATATTCTTTTTTATGTGGATGAAATGTTCTATAGATATCTGTTAATCTCAGTTGGGTCATTACTTCTATTAGACCCTTTGGTTCTTTGTTGAGTTTCTGTCTGGTATTCCTGTCTAGTGGTGAGAGTGGTATGTTGAAATCTCCCACTATAACTGTGTGGGGCTTTAGATGAGATTTAAGTTCTAATAATGTTTCTTTAACGAATGTGGATGCCTTTGTATTTGGGGCATAGATGTTCAGGATAGACACTTCATCTTGGTGGGTTTCACCTGTGATGAGTATGTAATGACCTCCTTCATCTCTTTTGGTTGATTTTATTTTAAAGTCTAGTTTGTTAGATATTAGGATTGCTACCCCTGCTTTTTTCTTGGGTCCATTTGATTGAAAAATTTTTTCCCAACCTTTAACTCTCAGGTAATATCTGTCTTTAAGGGTGAGGTGTGTTTCTTGTATGCAGCAGAAGGAAGGGTTCTGTCTTCGAATCCATTCTGCTAGTCTGTGTCTTTTTATGGGTGAGTTAAGGCCATTAATATTGAGGGATATTAATGACCATTGATTGCTCATCCTTCTTCGATTTGCGATGGTTGTTGTTGGTGGAATTATGTGTGGAATTTCACCCCTTTGTTCTTTTGGCTGTTGGTAGAGAGGGATTCTCTAATGCTTATGTTTTTCTGGTTGTAGTTAGCTTCCTTGGGTTGGAGTTTTCCTTCCAAAATTTTCTGTAGGGCTGGGTTAGTGGACACATATTGCTTGAATCTAGTTTTGTCATGGAATATCTTGTTTTCTCCGTCTATAGTGATTGAGAGCTTTGCAGGGTATAGTAGTCTGGGCTGGCATCCATGGTCTCTTAGTGTAGGTAGAATATCTATCCAGGACCTTCTGGCTTTCAGAGTTTCCATGGAGAAATCAGGTGTAATTCTGATAGGTCTGCCTTTATATGTTACTTGACCTTTTTCCTTAGCTGCTCTTTATTCTGTATGTTTGGGGTCTTGATTATTATGTGGCAAGGGGATTTTTTTGTGGTCCACTCTATTTGGTGTTCTGTAGGCTTCTTGTACCTTCATTGGCATGTCTTTCTTAAGGTTGGGAAAGTTTTCTTCTATGTTTTGTTGAATATGCCTTCTGCCCCTTTGAGGTGGATTTCTTCTCCTTCTTCTATACCTATTATTCTTAGGTTTGGTCTTTTCATGGTGTCCCATATTTCCTGGATGTTTTGTGTTAAGGATTTGTTGGATTTAAGGTTTTCTTTGGTTGATAAATCCAATTCTCCTAGTGTATCTTCAACACTTGAGATCTTAAAAGCTGTGAATGATATTGGTATTTAAAATTATAGAGCTACTCATAAACAAATATGAGTGACATCACCAACTCATCCACAGATCATTTTTGTGGCAAAGGGAGGAATTGGACTAATGAATATAGATCAGCAGGGAACGTTCCAGTTATCCCTTTGCTATTGGGAAACTCCTTGAGGGGCATCTCACAGGCCCCTGTGCCAAATCTGGTTCAGTCATTTTCTGTCACCATGGAAACTCCTTCTTGAAGCAATTAAAGAACCTAATGCCTATTGTAATAAACCACACTGTTCTGGATGATAGAAGAATTATAGAAGAGAGGAGAAAATTTCAGAAAAAACAGTAAAGTGAGAAATTTAGCAAACTTCTATAAATGAACAAAGACCAAAATTAGAAATATGAATAAATGACTTTGTAGTTGAAGGTCTGGTAGACACAGGTGTACATGTAACAATACTTTCACAGGAATCTTGGGTCAAAAAATGTCTGGCATGATCACATTACCTTCCTGGAATAGATAGTAGAAATATAGAAGTTATGATTAGAAATTTTCTTAAATGAAATTCACTTAATTTCTTAAATGAAGGACACTTGTATATTAGAGCCCTAGGCTGTGACTTTGCTGATCCTGTTTCTCCATTGTCCAACAAGAAGAATAGATTAAAAATGTTCTGAGAATTTCATGAAAATACACTTCTTACCACTTTTTTATTTTTAAAAAAATGTTGGGAGAAGGGAGAGATCTGTTAGATTGGTTTTACTCTTTCATCTTAACAATAATTCTTGAGTTGATTAATGTTTTGCTGGCAACTGCTTCATCTTACTGGAGATGATTTAGTATTTCATCAATTGCTGGATTTTTATAAATGTTCCAGCTTGGTGTATTTAAATTAGAAAGAATCTTAAAAGGTATTTGAAACTGGCCTTAATTAATTAAATGCTTGGTAGATGCAGTCCAAGGTTAACCACTTAATAAATTGGCAACCAAATAAAAAATGAAATCAAAATATTTTGAACAGCTTACTGGAAGGGATCTGGGCTCACCACCAAGAGATTCTGTAGCAAATATGCCAGGGGGTGGGTCATTTCAAGCTCCTGACTCATTGTCACTATACTCTTTCACCTAAGACTGAACCCTTCCCTCAGCTGTACAGAACTGCTTCATTGTAGCAACAACAGTTGTGTTACTGTTCACAGGTTAAAAGAAAACCCCTACATGACATGTGATAATTGATATTAGTATCTTTAGTTTATTATGTATTTGGACATAAGAATATTGTAAAGGAGCACAATGTTGGAAATTATTTCATTGATATATGGAAACGTTCTTTGCTATTTCTCAAAACTTGTCTTTAGCTTGAAGGCTAGATTAAAGATAAAAGGATGTTGGTTAGAAAAAAGATTATAAAGTAGGACAATTGATCCTATTTAAAAGAATGTTGGGTGCTAAATTATTGAAGATTTTAAAATAAGAAGTAATTAAAGGCTGGCCATGTACCAAGTGAATACATTAATTCAAGAAAATTTCTGTTTTATGAGAAACCAAAAGGAAAGGCATTGTCATTCAGGTTGTCAGTAAACTGCATTTACAAAACAAAAACTCTAGATATTCCATTAAGTCAAATTGTAAAACCAAGAAACACAATAAATATATTAAGGGGTTATTTTTCCAAATTCTGTTCTCAGTGCTATAAAGACTATTAAAAAGAAGTGATAACCCTACCTGAGAGTACTTACATTGATATCATGACTTAATGGATAAAGATACAGAGTCACAATCCTTGGATTTTATTAGCTTACTCTTTAACCTTGGTCACTTCTGAGTTTCACCATTGAAATAGGATTCAGAAGGATACTGTGTGAAAATATTTCAAAACATACAAAGAGCTAGTCAAATGGTACTATGAAAACAAAGGTAATAATAACTGGAGACAATAATGATATAGTAAAAAGAGCAGAGACTCATAATCAAACTTGGGCTTGAATCCTACCTTTCTTACTAGATATGTGGATTTGAATGTTATTTAATCTCTCTGAGTCTTTGATTCCCCTTTTTCATAATACAACAATGATGACCAATATATGCATGATCAATAATGTTGTTGTTTGTCATATAGAAGATATTTGATAATGGTCATCTCTATACTAAATCAATATATTTAATCATGAAATTGTATGGAATAAACTGTAAATGGGAATTTTTAAAATATATCGTGAGAAAAACTGCTACAATAACAGAAGTAACATAATAGCTCTTAAAACAGATGATTACATATGTTACAAAATGATGTAAAACTAAGACAAAAGCACTAGAAAAAAAGTGAGGGTTGTTGAGAAGTTATATGGTTTGCAGAAAAAAAGAATGCAAATAATTATAACCATATAATTAAAACTAAACTAGTCACATATTCTCTCATTTGTGGATCCTACATTTCATGCAGTCATAAAAGATCATACACACACACACACATTATATAATGAAAATATAAGTAAAATTATCTAGGAAAAACAAGGAACAAATGGATTGGAAAATACAAGAAGGAGGTGTAAGGGTTATGCTCCACATACAATACACCTATATGAAGGGCTTTTTATTTTTTATAATTTATTTATTCTTTTAAATTTCAATTTACATTCTAATGACAGTTATTCCTTCCAACCTTCCTCCTGCCCCCCCTTCACCTCCACTCCAGCCCACCCCCAGTTCACTCCACCTCAAAGGTAAGGGCTCACATGGCAAGTTAACAAAATCTGTCACATTAAGTTGGGGGCAGGACCAAGTCCCACCATTCTAAGTTTGAGCATGGAATCTTACCATATGGAATAGGCTAGTTCATGCACTGAGGACAGATCCTGGTCCTACTGCCAGTGACCCCTCAGATATTCCAAGCTTCACAACTGTATCCCACCTACAGAGGGCCTAGTTTGGTCCCATAGAGTCTCCATAGCTGTCGGTCTAAAGTTCATGAGTTTCCCTGAGCTTGGTTCAACTATTTCTATCGATTTTTCCATCGTGGTCTTGACATCCCTTCCCTCCTCCTCATCATTCACTGAATTCCTGGAGATCAGCTTGATGCTTGGTTGTGGATCTCTATATCTGATTTCATTAATTACTGGAGGAAAGCTCTAGCTTCTTTGAAGCTGTGGATTGTAGTCTGGTTATTCTTTGCTTTATATCTAATATCCACTTATGAGTGAGTACATACCATGCTTGTCTCTCTGAGTCTGGGTCACGTCACTTAGAATAGTTTTTCTCTAGTTCCATGCATTTGTCTGTGAATGTCATTATGTCATTATGTTTTTATAGCTGAGCAATACTCCATTGTGTAAATGAACCACATTCTCTTTATTCATCCTTCAGTTGAGGAACATCTAGGTTGTTTCCAGATTCTGTCTATTATGAATAATGCTGCTATGGTTATTGCTGAGAAAGTGTCCTTGTGGTATCATTGGGTATCCTTTGGGTATATGCCCAAGAGAGATATCGCTGGGTCTTGAGGTAGATTGATTCACAATTTTCTGAAAAACTGACTTCCAGAATGTCTATATAAGTTTGCACTCCCACCACCAGTGGAGGAGTGTTCCCTGTAATCCACATCCTCTCTACCATAAGCTTTCCTCAGTATTTTTAATCTTAGCCATTCTGACAGGTATAAGATGGTATCTCAGAGTTGTTTCAATTTGCATTTCCCTGATAACTAAGGATGTTGAGAAATTCCTTAAATGTCTTTTGGCCATTTGAGATTATTCTGGTGAGAATTCTGTTTAGCTCTCCACTCCATTTTTCAATTGGATTGTTTGGGATTTTGTTTTCTAGTTTCTTGTCAGATTTGGGGCTGGTAAATATATTTTCCAAGTCTGTAGGCTGTCATTTTGTCTTATCGACAGTGTCCTTTGTTTTACAGAAGCTTCTCAGTTTCAGTAGGTTCCATTTTTTTAACTAAGGAAAACCATAATCATAACTATCTGTCTTCAACTCTATCAAAGAACGCAGAAGGACAATATACAAACTCTAGAATTGACAGAGACATCTGGCTGCCTGGACAGTCTCACAAACTTCTTCTGTAAAATTGGGGCATCCATCTTCAGCCTATAGGCATGGAATATCTGGCAGACTTTTTGATGAAGCAAAACCTTGAAGGACCATCCTGTCCCTTGGCAAGTTCAGCAGTCATTTTTCTTTGTAACCTGGTTGTCAAGTTTAGACAGTTTGGACAGCATGTTGTCCAGCAGTACAGTCAAGAGCAAATTCTTGTCCAAATGGCTATTTCTGGCACGTTGAAGGCAAACTCCACAATGAGTTTCCTCGATGCCCATCCTCCTCTCTGAAGTAATTGGTGTTGCCATGAGCAGTTGTGGCTCACTGTCATGAAAAGCCCTAGATAAACCATTTTAAATGCCATGTTCTCTAGGCCTTTGAAAGGTTTTAAGGAATACCTATCCATTTGAAATATATCTCTGTGTATCTAGAAAACCTAACTAAGTATAAGTTTTGACTACTATAGGTGACTATCTATAATCTATATTCAATTATATATTACATTTTAAAAGAGCTGTATAAACATAGTACCTAAACAAGAGTAGAAATGCACATATAACAAAATCGAACTTAAATTTGTATCAATAAACCAAGATTTATACCAATGCCAAGTATTCATTTCTATATCATATTCCTTTTTTCCTTTAGAAAGATATTGAATATGATTATTAACCATTTATAATCAATACCATTTAAATGAAAACAAACCTTTATATAAATACTCATTTCTATATCAGTGGACAGTCTTGTCTTGTTCCTGATTTTAGTGGAATTTCTTTTAGTTTCTCTTTATTTAATTTGGTGTTGGCTGTCATCTTGCTATAAGTTGCTTTTATTATGTTAAGTTATGGACCTTGTATCCCTAAACTCTAAGACCTTTATCATGAAGGTGTGTTCGTTTTGTCGAAGGCTTTTTCAGCATCTAATGAGAAGATCATGGGTTTTTTTTCTTTGTTTGTTCATATGGTGGATTACATTGACAGATTTGTATGTCGAATTAACCCTGCATCTCTGTGATAAAGTCTACTTGGTCATGGTCTATGATTTTTTGAAGTGTTCTTGGATTTGATTTGTCAGTATTTTATTGAGCATTTTTGCATCAATGTTCATGAGGGAGACTGGTGTGTAATTCTTTCTTTGTTGCATCTTTATGTGGTTTGGGTATCAGGGTTACTGTAGCCTCATAAAAGGAGTTTGGCAATGTTCCTTCTGTTTCTATTGTGTGGACTAATTTAAGGAGTATCAGTATTAGCTCTTCTTTGAAAGTCTGGTAGAATTCTGTGTTGAAGCTGTCTGGTCCTAGGCTTTTGGGGGGGGTGGGAGACTTTTAATGACTGCTTCTATTTCTATTTCCTTAGGGGTTATAGGTGTATTTTAATTGTTTATCTGGTCCTGATTTAATTTTGGTATGTGATACCTATACAGAAAATTGTCAGTTTCTTTTAAGTTTTCCAATTTTGTGGAATATGGGTTTTTGAAGTGTAACCTGATGATTCTATGGATTTCCTCAGTGTCTGTTTGTTATATCCACCTATTTGTTTCTGATTTTGTTAATCTGGTTATTTTATCTCTGCCTTTTAGTTAGTATGGATAAGGGTTTGTCTATCCTGTAGACTGTCTCGAAGAACCAACTCTTTGTTTCATTGATTCTTTGTATTGTTCTCTTTGTTTCTATTTTACTGATTTAAGCCCTCAATTTGATTATTTACTATCATTTACTCTTTCCGGGTGAGTTTGCTTCTTTTTGTTCTAGAGTTTTCAGGTGTTCTGTTGATTTGCTAGTATGGGATTTCTCCAATGTCATTATGTAGGCATTTAATGCTATGAACTTTCTTCTTAGCACTGCTTTCCTAGTGTCCCATAAGTTTGGATATATTGTGCTTTTGTTTTCATTGTATTCTTGGAAGTCTTTAATTTCTTTCTTCGCTTCTTCTTTGACCCATGGTCTCTTGGTGTTTGCATAATACTTGTCCACAACCTTCTGGCTCTCATTGTTTCCACTGAGAAATTGGATGTAATTTTTATAGGTCTGCCTTTATATTCTACTTGGTCTTTTTCCTTTGCAGCTCTTAATATTCTTTCTTTATTCTGTATGTTTAGTGTTTTTATTATTATGTGGCGAGGGAACTTTTTGTTTGGTCTAGTCTATTTGGTGTTCTGTAAGCTTCTTGTTCTTTCATAGGCATATCCTTCTTTAGGTTAAGAAGTTTTTCTTCTATGATTTTGTTGAATATATTTTCTGGTATTCTTCTATTCCTATCATTCTCAGGTTTGGTCTTTCCATGGTGTCCCATATTTCCTGGGTATTTTGTGTTAAGAATTTGTTGGATTTAACATTTTTTGACCAATGAATCTATTTCCTCTATTGTATCTTAAACACCTAAGATTCTCTTTTGCATCTCTCATTTTCCATTGTTTATGCATGCATCTGTAGTTCTTGATTATTTAACCAGATTTTCCATTTCCAGAACTACCTTGTTTTGTTTTTTCTTTATTGCCTCTATTTCAGTTTTTAAGTCTTGAGCCATTTCCTTCACCTGTTTGATTGCTGTTTCTTGGTTTTCTTTAAGGATTTGTTGATTTCTTAAAATTTCTTATTTGTCTTTTCCTTGATTTCTTTAAGGGAATTTTTCATTTCTTCTTTAAGCATCTCAGTCATCTTCATAACATTATTTTAAGATCATTTTTGTTCTGCTTCATCTGTGTTGGAATGCTCAGGTCTTGCTGTTGTAGAGCCAGTAGTTTCTGGTGGTGCCATATTTTTCTTTATGTTGTTGAGTGTATTCTTGCACTGTTGTCTACCCACCTCTTTCTCCAATTAGTACAGGTAGAGTCTTGCTTCAGAGGGTTCCTCTTCCTCCAATCAGTGCAGTTGGTGCTTGTGGCTCCATTGATTCCTCATCCAGGAGCAGACGGGCAGAGCCTCAAGTGATTGTGAGGTTTAGCTGTTTACTCTTCCAGATGCAAACAGGGCCACGGCTCTAGTGATTGCTCCTCTAGGTGCAGGAAATTCTGTGGCTCTGGTGGTTGCTGATGCGGTGGTGTATGTCATACAGAGGATGGCACTGGTTGGTGATTGGGACACAGGTGCTCTTTTCCAGAGAAACTTAATGTAGTTTCTGGAAGCCATTGCTGTCGATGTTTCTGGGCCACTGTGGTCTCTCTCTGATATTTCCAGGTCAGGGCTGGGGGCCACCACCATGCTCCCTCTCTCTATAACACTTCTAGGCTGGGGCTGGCACCACTGCTGTGCTCCCTCTCTCCCCAATGCTTCTGGGTCAATGCTGGTGTTGCTGCCATTCTCTCTCTTTCTTAGATGCTTATGGACTTCAGCTGGGGTCGCCACCATGCTCCCTCTCTCCAAGACATAATTGTTATCCACGTTTATCATAGTGTAGTGTGGAAAACAGGTTATAACCCAAAATTACTCAATTTAGTTCTAACCTGCAATGAGTATTAAGAACAGAAGTAGATTGTCCTATGTAAAACTATGCCTGGGAAGTGTGTAGTAGTGAGCTAAAAGTTGACAAAGTTTTTAGTCAAAAGAAAAATGTTTTCATTGTTGATCATGTTAAGTTTTGGCATATCAGTAGGAAACAGAGATATTTCTGTAACGCAAAGATATCTATATATTTGGTGTAAGATCTATTTAGAAATATGAAAATTAATTAATATATCATCTAAGTTATAAACAATATATATGTATATATTAATAAGCCTGGGTGAAATATGTATATCCAGTTTTGTCCTGTTTTTAGTTGGAACAGAAAAATTTTTTGTTGAGATACATACTCTATAATTTAAAAAATTCCCTATCAATCCATTTTTTCTTATTCCTGGACAACTTAATAAATTTATTAAACCAGCTTAGTTTCTGAAAATATTTAGGATTTATATTTCTGGAGTAGCAATACAGAATAGTGAAATTCTTAACACTAATATTCAAAAAGTTAACTTTGAAAATATTTTTAATATTATGTGAGGGTCTTCTTTCCCTCTCATCCTGTTGGCTACCAGGTCTAGAGGGCAAGAGGCAGTAGCAGTGACAGAAACCTTTATACATATCCCATGAGCAGGAATGGAGACAGCTCTCTGGGAGACAAACTTTGGTAATCAGCTCAACTTTATTACAGAGTATAAGGACTATATATGATTGGGGATCCTGATGACAAACCCTGATTTGCAGTAAGTGGCATGCTCCTATCATAACATTCTTAGCACAAGTCTTAGTTATCATATGTGCAGCAAGAGGGCCTTCTAACAGGGATCTGTTACAGGGTTCAAGCTAAAGACAAGTCAGGCATCTCATTTAGAGACAGGCATTTGGTTTAGAGATAGCTTTTAGATAAAGTCAGTCCTCCATGCCCAGGGACATTCCCCAGATAAGAGCAGAGAGGGGCAGGAAGTTCTTCTGGAGGGAGGAAGCCCCATATTGTTGAACTATTGATATAAGCTGCCAGGCCATGGGGAGATTGTGACCTTTGACCAGACAGCAATGTCTTCCAACAATATTATTTTAAAGTTATCATACATAAAATTATGTTTTCTCTTTAGGTGTATAGTTCTATGAATTTTAAGACATATCTAGATGTATGTTATCATCACCATATTAAATATGCACAATTCTTTGTCATAGTTCTTTATAGTTACTGCCCCCATGAATAAAATAGTCTTGCCCTCAGCAGAATGTTATATAGATGACATGATGGTGTACATAACTTTTCACGCTAACTTCTTACATGAAATATAATGTCACTATCAAATTTTGTATTTAGCAATAGTTCTTACTCTTATATGGATAGACCAATTTGTTTATGCATTGACCTACTGAAAAAACATTTGTTTACAGCTTAGGGAAATTATAAACGTAGTTGTTTTAAACACTGGTGTTCCAACACAAATTTTCATTTTTCTGTAGCAGAAAATCAGTAGTGGACCTTCTGGGTCACATTGTTAAGTACATATTTAACTTTGTGAGAAGTTACCAAAACAATCTGTAGAGTTACTGCATTATTTTTAGACTTCTAGTAATGTGTGAGAGACCTAGTTGCTCACATCTTTCCCAGGACTTGATATTCTTAATATGTTTTTAAGGTATCATAATATACTTCATAAACATACACTATACACCATTGTGATTTGTGAGTTAAAACTTTTAAAGTAAATGATGTGTGTGTGTTTTTAAGAGGAAATGTAATATACAAAGATAAAGATGTACACTAAAAGACTTCACTACTCCTTCTCTCAACCAAGAGGCAACTGCTGGTGGTTTCATATGTATCCTTCTAGGAGTATTCAGCTCATTCATGAACTTACTTAAATATATACATTTTTTCAGTATTTAATTTTTTGTGTTTTGATGGGAGAAATCCTTCTGTGTATATATTTGTCTTATTGGTTGAGAAATAAAGTACTGTTGGCCAATACAGATATCTGGGACTAGGAGTTGAGGAGGAGTCTGGGAAATGTAGCCAAGAGTGGAGAGTTGCCACGTGATCCTGGGAAGAGAGGATGAATGAGGCTGGCATCCTCCGTAAGATAAGACCCATATATATATATAGTTATGGGTTAATACTTAAGACAGAACTAGCCAATGAGAAGCCCTGAACATCGGCCAACAGCATTGTAACTAATAGAGTCTTTGTGTGTTATTTGGGGTTGACACAGCTCTGGGACCAGGCTGGCAGAAAGAATGCTCATTACAGTGTTTTATATTTATTTATAATATGACCCATTTTGAATGAAGTTTTGTAAAGAGTATGAAGTTTACACTAAGGATTTTTTGTTTTTCCCTTTTTTGCATGCCGATGTCTGATTGTTTCAAAGGACACTACTGGAAACAAGAGACCAATATTCTTTGTGAACACAGATTTAAAAAAACAACAACAAAGTATTAGAAAAGGGCATCTAATGATATTAAAAAATAACCCAAAGAAACAAAGTGCCCCTAGGGAAATGTCCAGAGATTTACAAGGATGATCCCAACTAAGAATCTAAGCAATAGTAGAGAGGCTACCTTAAATGCCCTTCCACTATAATGAGATTGATGACTACCTTAAATGCCATCTTAGAGCCTTCATTCAGTAACTGATGGAAGCAGAGGCAGGGATCCACAGCTAAACACTGAGCCAAACTCCTGGAATGCAATTGTAGAGAGGGAGGAGTGATGAACAAAGGGGTCAAGACCATGCTGGGGAAACCCACAGAAACGACTGACCTGAGCAAGTGGGAGCTCATGGACCTCAGTCAGACAGCTGGGGAACCAGCATTGGATTGAGTCAGTCCCCCTGAATGTGAGTGACAGGAGGCCTGGGCAACCTATGGGGCCTCTTGAGGTGGAACCAGTATTTATCCCTAGTGCATGAATGGACTTTGGGAGTCCATTCCCCCTTATAGGGAGACTCTCTCAGCCTAAATACATGGGGGAGGACCTAGGTCCTGCCCCAAATAATGTAATGGACTTTGATGATACCCCAGGGAAGGCGTTACTCTCCCTGGGGAGTGGATAGAAGGTGAACAGGGAGTTGGTGGAGGGCATGGGAGGATGGAAAGGAGAAGGAATTGGGATTCATGTGTAAAATAAGATTGCTCCTAATTTAAATAAAAATATTTAAAAAAGAAACAAAGTGCCCATGAAAAACAATCACATATCTAAACACTTATACTAGATCCACGAGTTAATATTCTACATAGTAAATGTGTAAATTCTCCACAAACTGACTTATAAAAATAATGGAATTCTTATGAAGATCCTGTAAAAGATTGTCTTTGTAGATATAGGCAAGCTGGTCTTAAAATTATAAAGTAAAGAGTCAGAATAGCTAAGGCAATTTTGACAATGAATAATAAAGTTGGGGCAACTAATTATAGTGAGCAATTCATTACTTTAAAAATTACTGTAAATCTATACTTATAAGAAGAATATGGTATTAGAAAATTGATAGACAAATAGGCCCATGGAGGAATATGAGGGCAAATATATGCCCATATATGTTTACTTTTACTTTTCTTCCTTGAATAAACAAATATAAAGAATTTTTGTCATATTCACACTACTCATTAGCCTCTGTCGTACTCCTTCCACTTCCAGTGATCCCCTTCTACTCATGTGGTCCTCTTGTTATGTTCTTGTTTTCTCTCTCTTTTTTTGTGACCCATTTTGTTCTACTATAATTTCTTATAAGATTCCCGACTGAATGATTATTGGAAAAAGCGTGGGCTCCTTACCAGTACAACACTGAAAAAGGTGTGTCTATATCCTCCAGCAACTATTAACTATCTATGGATAACTCAGAAAAATTTTGAATGCTTCACAATTGCTATCGTTGCACAGGGGTCATTCTAATATTTTGTGTAACATTCCAATTTTCAAATTTGTGCTGACAATGTAAGCACTCTATAGTTTGTTAAATGTTTTCTTGAACAAGAGAGTCATTATTTTGTGATTCAAAATGTTAAAAAATACTGGATATCTACAACCATTCCTTTTGTTTATCTTAAATTAGCAACTCTATGAGCTTAAAAATTGGCTCATTTTCTGAACAAATGAGTTTCATCTCATTTTTTATATGAAAGCTTCTTGAATATTTGTAGACAGTGATCCTGCCACACTAAAACTGTATTCTCAGGCTAAATTTTCTTTATCTCTTTGATTTAACATTCTGTCACACCTATTGCTCCCTGGATCAATTCCACTTTACTGATGTTCTGCTTAAAGTTTAGAGCTCAGTATTTTTTGTTGCAGAGACAGTATATCTGTTACTGCAACTCATTATTTTTGCAAATATTACAGTTAATCTGGAGCAGTTATTCTTTTTAATGACCCCATATAATTAACCCTTATGGTGTCTAATTAAAAATAAACATATATCAGTGTTCCTATGTTTCCCCACGGAACTGTTCTAATTCATCTTTGTCCTCTGGCTACAATTTTACATAAGATATCCATAGGGCAGTTAATTTTGGAAACACATATGATAGAAAATTGCAGTTCAGTTCTTAATTTCAGAACTTACTTTCAAAAAGTTCTCTTTATATTCCATTTTATTACGTCCACTTATTCTCCCACCTCTAATCCTATGCATAGACAATATTGAACATCAAATCTTTAAAATGGTATGATGCAGATTAACTCTATCCTCAGACCTATTCAAGTTAGGTCTTGGCTCTGAGCCTAGAAGAAAACAAGAGAACCTTTGGTCATCTCTGTCTCTGTGTCTACATCTCTGGCTCTTTGTTTCTGTCTCTTTCTTTTTGTCTCTGTCTGTCTGTCTATGCCTCTGTCTGTCTCTGTCTATCTGCCTTTGCATCTATGTCTGTCTATCTGTCTCTTTCTCTCTGTCTCTGTCTCTCTCTCCCTGAAATAACACGGTCTTGTCGATAAGACAAATACAGGTGAGGTCACACCAACATATCTTAACATGGATTTGCAGATTTTAAATACCCATTGATTATCAGGTTCTGATGCTTTTTAGTTAGTTAGTTGTTAGTTAATTAGAGACAGTAACACTGAATTTAGACATTTTTCCTTTGATACTGGAAGGTAAGTCTCAAATTATTTCCATCTGTCAGTTGGATTTTTAATCAATTATGTTAATGCCCCATTAAAGATGAATTCATTTAAAGACAGAATGACATCAGGACTATATTATGCCTTGATAATATGTAGTAGGAAATAGATTGTGTTGCTTCTCACATATAAAAGTTTAGCAAAACATTTTCAACAAAAATTTTAGTATTATGTAATTTTTCTTTGAATCTATTAGTGAATTATTTTAATACATTTCCTCATATTTAATCACCTTTGCATCACTAGCATAACACTAACCACTGTGTTAAATTAATATTTCAAGTAGAAGTAATGCATTTGTATTTGTAAATGAACTGAGTATGTCATTTTCTTTTTACATAATGGCTTTGCCTGCTATTGATGTGATTATTCTACCCAAAGAATTACTTAGGGAACATTCTTTTCTGTTATTAGGAAGAATTTTATTAAAATTATGATGGTTTTCTTAAAATGTAGTCACACTTGCCTGTAAAGGCATCTGAACCAGGAATATTTTGTGTAGGCATACTTTTTCATATTTCTTTAATTCATTCCTCAAGACCAAGTACTATTCAAAAATTTTAATTTGAGGAAGTAAATACTGATAAGGTTAAAGTTTCTTAGTTGTGATAAAGATATCCTTCACGTTCTTCTGAATAATTTTGTCTCTTTGATCTAATTTTAAAAAGTGTGTTAATAATTGAAGAGAAGAATTGTAGAGCCCAGTCCCAACAGATACAGCTACAAAACAGTTCCTGTACCTAAGGCTCATAGAACATTGCAGAAAATGAGACAGAAAGATTGCAATAGCCAGAGGTTCAGGGAGTTTACTGTGAGATTGTGTCTCCTAGGAATTTCAGATAAATTGTTTATTCGGTCTTGATTTAATTTTGGCTTGTGGTACCTATCCATAAAATTGTCTATTTTTTCAAATTTTCCAATTTTGTGGAGAACAGGTTTTTGAAGTATAATTTGATGTTTCTTTGGATTCCCTCAGTGTCTGTTGTTATATCCCTTTTTCATTTCTGATTTTGTTAATTTGGATATTCTCTGTCTCTTTTCAAATAGCCATTTTTTATACGAAAAAGTAGACTACATTAGTTAGTTAGAGCACAAAAAATTTGGAGTCCTGATTCCTTGGTTAAAAACCAGGCACAGAAAGGTTAAGTGACTTTAGAAAGGTTTCATAATACATGGTGGAGCCAATTGCAATCTTTTGGATGAAACTCATCAGTGCAAGCTTTTTCCAGTTTCACAGTCTTATGTGTTGTTACACTTATCTTCTGATTCTAAATTCACTGTTGAGTCTGTGCAGCAGGTATCCTCTAGCCTTTTATTTAATTTATTTAATAATTGTACCTTATTTACCTCTGTAGTTTTAATCTATATCTTGTGTGTATGTAGCATTTTAAATTTTTTATGAATTCTTTGAGATTTTCATACATTGTATTTTGATCATATTCAGCCTTCTCCTGTAGGCAGAGGTTTGGCCAACTCCCAAAATACCACATAGAGACTTAATACTAATTATAAATTCTAAGCTGATAGTTTAGGCTTGTACTAACTAGCTTTTATAACTTAAATTAACCCATATTTCTTAGCTAATCTCTGCCATGTGGAAGTACCTTTATTCAGCAGTGCATATTCATTTTGCCTCTCTCTACATCTTATGGCAACTCCACCCTCCTTCTTCCCAGTGCTCTCTTTCTGTCTGCCAGTCAGCTCTTTATTAACCAATGAAAGTAATACACATACACAAAGTACAAAAAGGTTGTTCCAAAGCATCCTCCCCTATTTACTTCCAGATATGCCTGCCATTCCATACTCACCCAACTTTTGAGTCTTCTCCTTTTTTGGGAAAGCCTATCAAGTTTCACTAGCACTTCCTATATACTCTTAGATGTGTGGCCATTAATTAGGGCAAAGGCCACATACTTAAATAAAGCTAATTTTCCCCCTTTTTGCAGCTATCGATTACCTATAACTCCTAAGCTGGGGTAGAACTTCATGCCTATCTCCCTTGAGAGCAGCTCTCATGTAATCTAGACTAGCCTTGAATTCTCTGTAGCCTTGAACTCCTAATTTTCCTGCCTCTACCTCCCAAGTCTTGGGATTACAGGCTATACGAAGTATTTGTAAAGTAAATATGAGTTTCTTCGTACTATTAACAACCATGGCTAATAACACAATTTTGATACTTTCTTTAAAACTGCAGGTTAAACCTTGTTTTTTTCATTCTGCTTACCTACTACTTTATGCAGCTCATTTCTAGGATTTTATGACAATTGATGTTAGGAAAAGCATTTACTTGGTACTGAAACTATTAATAAGTAACTTTGAGAGTAATGCATTTCAAAAAAAGAAAACAACAACAAAAAAGCCAAAGACTACTAAAGCATAGCATTTAAATAACATTTAAGGAAATAAAAGTAGCATTCCTTTGAAATTTCTAATATCTGTTATGAATAGGCTAGGAATGTATAGCCTATTCTGGGTCCTTGGAATTCATAAAAGTGGCTTTCTTAATTCCAGGTTATTACAGGAGTAGTATATCTCTGGACGTATTTCCTCAGTCAACTGTATCAAACAAAACAAAACCTTTTCCTACTACTTGCCTTCTACAACAGAAACTCCTTAGTAGATAACTTTCCTTCCTGGCTTTCCATGGTTATTATCTTCCTGAAGAGATATTTTTACCCCTTCCCTCAAACCCAGGCTAGCCTCTGGAATGAGACCTAGTGAGTTCCATAGAATTCTGGGTTTAGCCTAAGGTCAATGTTGTAGTTGAATGAGATAGGCAATCTAGGCATCCATTATTTTTCTATTTCTCTCAAACCTTACCTCAGCAAAGGAAAGTATAACCTCAACTATAAATTTAATTGCCACTGAATTCAAGTACAGTTTTAAAATACATACAATTTATGAAAGTGTTTAGTCTTGATCTATGTTATCTGGTAGATACATCAGTCAAATGATTATCTATTACATACCATAATAACTATGGCTAACATAGAATATTATATATTTCACAATCCACAGAGGCTGTGGATTTCAAATGATCTTATCACAGAAGTTTTTAAATGTGTGAAGTAATGACTAAGTTAGGTGATTTTTGCTTGATTATTATTGTAGTCAAAGCCATAACACCCCTTGTATAGGAGTATGTACAACTATAATTTATCAACATACAACAAAACTTTTATTTTAGAGACTCTACCTCACATGTGTTATTTATTAATTCCCGCAAACATAATATTACTTCACATTTGTATTGAAGCTACATAAAAAATTGCTTCTGCTTTGTTGACTTTTTAAAAACTTCAAGACTTTGTCATCTTTGTTTTACAGATGAAGAAAGTAAAGGGGAGAGAGCACTGGATAAGGAGAAAAGCCTTATATCTGCAAGATAAGAACTCTGGCCTAGATATCTGTGGACCTGGATTCCTATATGCTTCAGTTGCTAACTTACTATGTGGTTATAACTAACCCGCATCCCCTCTATGGGCCTCACCATCTGCATTTATAGAATGAGGTGACTTGCTTTTCTCAAATCTGTTTACACATTATAATCACCTGGGAGCCTTAAAATACATTCCTTAACCCACCTCTAAAGATTCTGATTTTTAATTGGACTCAGGATACTGTGATTTCCATAACACTACAATGACTCAGAAGAAACAAATCCAGAGAAACCACAAACCCAGCCTGGTATTTCTCTGTGAAGGAAAGAAACCTTGTTGTTTAATATAAGAGTCAAAAACTACAGAAAAGGGAGTGCTCAAGGTCCCCCCACCAACCTGCACACGTAGGTATGCATACACTCATTCCAGTAGAAAAGCTATTGGAATTTGAAAAGTGTTCATGAAAGGAATTTGAAGAGTTAACAAATTAAAAGAATATATACTATGTTGTTAACTTTTTAAAGTTTTGTTTTTCTTTCTGGACCCATGTTTAGCAGTTCTTCCTCCTGTTTTTCCCTTCTTTCAGTGTGTCTTATGTATTCTGATGGTGTTGGGTCATTATTCTTAAGAGAGGTATTAATCTTCATTGAAAGAAAGCCATTGAGGAAAAATGGAATAAAAATATCATAAAAATTAATGCACCTTTCCTTAGTTTTCTTTTGCAGTGCTTTTGTCAGCATAGTGGTAGACTTCAAAGATATGGATTAAAGCTTGGTCCTAGAAGAAGAAGGGCCAAGGGATTCCTTTAGTCTCTTTGGTTTAAACCTTAGCAAATAGGTGCAAAGTGATTCTTCGGGGTGTACACATGCCCCACCACAGCTTTATTATGGTGGAAAACATGCACATGACTTGCTTTTAAAGTTCTTTATTTATAAAGCCAGAGTATTTGCCTATTGGGCTATGTACACTTCTCTCCTTTAGTACTCTGCCACAAAGAGGTTAGTTAGTTTTTGCAGGACTTGAAGCTTTCAGATCCTTGTTATCAGTATTATTTACCATCAGTGACATGATTGTTGTCTGGTACAGTCAAAGGGATTTTCTGATAGTTTGAAGAACGGCAACTTGAGGACCTTATTCTTTTTCAGGAGACTGACTGACAAATATATCTGAGAGCAAACACATAAAACTTGAATTGTAATGACAGCAAGATCCTGAACAATAAGCAGTGTCAGTCTCAAAATACCCTTCCTAGTCTTATCCATCCTGGCCTTTGAAAAAAACAAATCATCCTGACCTTTGAAAGCAACTAGATAGAGTGAAGTTAGTCATAAAGCCCTAGATTAGGATAAAGGGACCAAAGACAGTAGTCTTCTTAAACCTTATCAAACTTTAGTCCAGAAGTTCAAAAGACATATTGATGATCACATGTGATCCACCCTAAATCACCACAGTAGACTAACTGAAGACTAACAACTAGTAGAAAGATTAGGGCAAAGTTTTTAATCTGAGCAACCAGGAGTTTGAAATCGGTGTTAGAAGTAAGAAAGAGTACACAGGTATATGTTTGATCTGTAATATATATTGGAGTACAAATGTAAAACTGGCAGGTGGGCATTTAAAGAGGTAAGTTCAAGTAAGTAGTCCACATAGAAGTAATATTTCTGAGTTCTCACATAAATGAATGAAAAGGTATCTAAAAGGTATGAAGAAGTGATGGGGGAAAGAGATCCAACAAAGGATACACAGAAGGAACAGTTAGTGAAGTAAGAGGAAACTAAGAAAAGTATAATATTTTAAAGTCAAAATAATGAACTTTCTCTTAAAAAGCAATACAGTCAGATGTTCATGATGGTTCAAATATGATAAGGACTGTGAAGTAACCTGATCTTCATAAAGTTGAAGTAGTTGGTAGAATAATTTTGCCAGATCATTTTGAGTAAAAACCTAATTTACTCATTCATACCGTTTTTTCAGAATTCTTTTATACTTTTACTACATGAAGAAGCAAGAATTAAATTAGTACAATGCATTATATGTTTTCATTACCCCATCAGAAAAATGAAAACATATCAATGGGGTGTTTTTCGCAAATGCTTTGATTTTATGTAAGCACCATCTATAGAATGCAAGGAACCATTATGCATCAGGATAAAAGATACTATAATGCTTAAGATGTGTCTGTGGGGTTAACTAGCTGGCAGGGAGATTTTTTAAAGCCAGTAGCCATGATTTACATATGATCACCCCAAAGGCCCATGTGTTAATGTTTTGGTCAACATCTTCCAGTATTAATGTGTGGTGGCAGAAACATTTTTTGCAGTGCCAGGAATAGAACTTGGAAATTTTTGTATGCTAGGCAAGCATTCTACCACTGAGCTCCATGCTAATAACTAGAATCTTATGAGATGGAGATTAATAGGATGGCTTTCATATATAACAGCAGACCCTTCCTCTTTCTCTATGTTTATTATCCACTATGAGGTGAGTGACTGCCTTTTCCAAACTTTCCTGCCATAATTTACTGCCTTCTAAAAGCCTCAAAAGCAATGACCAGCCACTATGGACTCAATCAAATTTGAGTATTTCAGATATTTTGTCACAGTGATAAAGTTGACAAATATACCAGTCAACAAATTTATTTTTGCTGTTTCAAAAATATCTAATGTAATCAATTTTGCTGAATTTATCACCCACTTTTCATTATGCTTATTAGCCTAAATGAACATATGTAAATACATACTTATAGCATTTGAATAGTTCATTAAAATGAAGTAAAATTCTATACTAAAAATAAGGATACTTTGAAACTTTTCAACTTTAGTTTAACTAGGGATTTCATGTCCCTGTTAGGGAAAAAGATCTTCAAAACAAGTCATTTGTGAACACAGTACAGTCCTTTGTACTTTAGAGATAGTAGATTGCCTCTAACTCACTTTAAAAGAATCTGATTAAAACCAGACATGATGGTACACACCTTTAATTCCAACACTTAGGAAGCAGGCAGCTCTTTGTGAGTTTGAGGCCAGCTTGGCCTACACAGTGAGTTCCAGGCCAGCTAGAAATATACAGTGAGGCACTGTCTCAAAATTAAAGAATGTGGCCAAAGATGTAGGCACCAGTCTCACAGAAAATTAAATTCTATAACTCTTCATGTCCACACAATAATGTCTCTTCATTGCTGCAAAGTTACATGTATGGACAGCAACATGTATACTACCCAGAATCACAGAGTATAGTATAAGAAAGTATCTATAAATAATGAGATGAGAGTTAACAGATAAACTTTCCCCATATGGGATATATAGAGAGATGTAGTAATTTCATAAGGACTATCATAAGAGATTGAGAAAATAGCTTGTCATGAAACAGGATTATTATACTTCCTAATAGTTGTTATCCTTCTTTCCCTAACTCATTACTATTGTCCTCACTTCTGTTTGCGTGGATTGTACATCAGATTTAGCTCTAAGTTCTATTTTCTAGGAAACCTAAGTTAAGATACCTGAAAATTTTAAAATGAAAATAACTCTGAACTTAAGTCAGAAGTTTGTAATGCCAACAGTTTTGGAAGCAATACAACTAAAATATGTATGTAATTGTTGCTTTGTTATTAACATAGGAATATTTTTTATTTTAATTCCAAGGTGATAGATGGAGTAGAACTAATAACCATTAAGGCATGTCACTCTGTAATGGTTTACATGGTACTTCAAATTTCTATATCTGACTCTGGAACACGAACTTGAGAGTAAAGCATGTGGGCTCAAATCTTAGCTCCAATCTTGACAAGTTACTGAATTATTCTGTGCTTTATTTTTTATCTGTGAAATGTAGAAATGAATAGTACCTATATCATACAGTTATCTGAGAATGAAATGAGATAATATAGGCAACGCTAAATATAGAAAATATCCTGTCATGCTTACCACATAGCAGTATATAAGGGTGCACTATATTTATTATAGCTATTATGATAAAGGAAGAATGAACTGAAGTTAAAAGAAATTTTTTGAGGCCGGGCGGTGGTGGCGCACTCCTTTAATCCCAGCACTCGGGAGGCAGAGGCAGGCGGAGCTCTGTGAGTTCGAGGCCGGGCTGGACTGATAGCCTCCGAAACAATACAGAGAAACCCTGTCTCGTAAAAAACAAAAAACAAAACAAAAAAAAAAAAGAAATTTTTTGGCTACTGGCATATATCACCTATCAAAGCACTAATATGTGGAAAGTGGTAGAATTAGGTGTAGAATTATTTAATTGCAAAGAAATGCCAAGGGGGAAGCACCACCTATAAATTCCTGTTTGTATAATACATATCACAAAGCGGAGAAATAATGAAAACAGAGCCACTCTGAAGGATTTAGTTATTTTGTATATATTTTAAATATACATGTGCAATACATTAAAATATATAGAGATGTGTGATTATATATTTACATATATATATACATATCTATATGAAACCACAGAAGGGATACATATGCGCACTCACATGTCTGTGTGCATACCCCAACAGGACCCATCTCTACCTAAACCAGATGCAGTCCATATCAGGCCAACTTGGACATAAGTGAAAGCCCTGACTCGGCAGCAGATTGCATTCAAGAACCCTTCAGTTTCTTCTACCAAGTATAAGGCCATTTAGAAATACACTGAGAAGAGCTCCTCTGGGTGTATGGCAGAGCCCAGGGCCCTTCTGGCAGTGCACAGTTTGCCTGAGTAAGGACTGCAGGGTTGAAATATCAAGGAGCTATTAAGAAGGGGCTTGAAACTAATAAGCAAGCAGCCACAGAGTAACTTTAGCTCCAGAACAATGCACTAATGTCAAAGAATCCTTAGGTATCTGAATTCTAAGCAAAATTTGGGCAGAAGCAGAAAGAAGTGTGTGTTGCTACTAATCACCATCCAGTGTGATCCAGATAACTGGGGATAGCTTTTAGGATAGATAAGTTTGAAGTACAATTAGGCAGATTTTTAAGATTAAACACAAATTATTTAAAGTTTAAGGATTTAAAAGCAACATAAAAGGTCACATGTATTCAGGTATTGGTTTAGGGTTTATAAATGTTTCAAGAAGCCTAACTTTATATATGGCACCATTTGCAGCAATATCATTAACAATATTAATAATCATAACATTTATATATACAAAAATAGAGCAAAGCAATTCTACATGAGGAGATATAAGTGAAGGTATGGGGCAGTGTGCAACCCAATGTCAATACACTCCAGGAAGTTTCATAGCCAGTAAATACTTTGTGTCATATATTCCTCCAGTATATATCTAATAAAGGGACATGGAATTCCCTTTCTTCCTCCTGTGCATGACTATACACTTCTCCTCACTTCACCCTGCACACACATCCATGCACACTTTAAAAGAGATGATATATAGAGTCTGGAAGTCTTAAACTAAGTTGGAGCACCTTGATTTCAAGCAAGTGCCCCCAATATCTAAATTCCTTTATAAATTTTGGGTTTGCTCACAGAAGGAAACTATAAAATTTCTCATGTATCTTAGTAGCAGTCTTTTGCATCCTGCCATCACCATTGTAGCCTTTTCCTTATTGACAGGGGTTTGAAGCACAGGTTCTTTGTACATTTTAAGAAGGGAGTCATTTCTGTGCATCAAATATCTTTCATCTCAGTTGTTCACTGTTGCTGAAATCTAGGTTCTTAGGCAGCTACCATTGCAGACAAAGCCAGGAAGGAGCACAGTGTGTGCAGCAAAGAGTAGATGCAATGGTGAAAATACAATTTGGTTAGGGCTTCTTTACGTTTTCCCCCCACATTTGAGTTTCCACAAGGTACAGAGTCAAAGGTGATGTCCACGGGGGCAGCCTCATATCCAGTAGTTAATTAACTACCCACCATGCACTGCAGAAAGACCACCCACTAATTTCTCATGGTTTCTGAAAAGTAATTGCAAGGGAATCACTTTCTGGAACTGTTAACAAATTCATAAGAAAAAGTTCAATGAGCCAGTGTAATGAAGGGGAGAAACATTGAAGTAGGAGTCAGAAGGCCTGTGTTCCTGTCAAATTCTGCTATTAACTCAAGTGTGTGGTCTTGGGCAATTACCTTCCTATTTCCAGGCCTCAGTTTTCCCATCTGTAAAATTTCAACATTGAACTAGATTAGTATTTAAGATTCTTTCCAGCTCTAAAATTTTATGACTTTTGATGTCCATTATTAAGGCCCGAGCCATGCAGTCTCAGGGCGGTTAGTTTCTAAGAGAGAACAATACCTCTGTAATATCCTTTGCTTTGTTCATTTAGCTATAAAGCAGTCTGCCTTTGGCACTTGGGTCAGACATACAAAGTTATGAGCATCCTGATTTACTATCCTACTCAGCATGCTAGTAGAATCTGTCAGTACTATAAGTTGATTATCAGGAAAATTCTAATTGAATTTGGAAATATAGGAGAGCCTCATGTGCTCACAAACAGGTGAGTGTGGTTGTGAGTGCATACACACATTGGGATACAAACTATTGCTAGCAATCAGTTCATTACAATAATCCATTTCCCTTAATACAATTTAGTAAATAGTATAGTATAGCGAAGTTTGGCATCTAAGGAAAACATTGATGGAAAAACAACCCTTTTGAATGTGTCAGAGAAAGAGGCAGGAAGAAAGAAACAAAGATATCAAACAAAATAAAAATATAGACAAAGATTAGTCTTAGCAGAACAATAGAAAGGTAGAAAATGCGGCAAAGTAAAAGGAGAGGTTGAAAAAGGAGAACAGAACAGGATAGTGAAAGAAGAGTCAGGGAGATGTAAAGGAAGGAAAGATGGAAGAGGGAGGGAGAGAGGAAAAGAGTGAGGGAGGGAGACAAAGAAGGAGGAAGGGAAAGAAGGAGGGAGGACGGGAGGGTGGGAGGGAAGGGAGTTATATTCCCTGGAAGGCTGAACGCTGTTCCACATGTACCTATGATGACTATCCTAGAAGAAAGTCCTCAAAGGCACTGTGGAAAGCAGAGTGACAATCAGAGCCTACATCGAGAGGCATTACCTTGAGGAGCCCTAAGCTTCCATGTTGCTGACTCTGTCAGTCCTCAGTGTCCAAACCTCATGCCCATGTATCACCTGAATTTGCCATGATAGCCATAAAAGCTGAGCAGACTGATGTAAAAAAGATTGAAGAAGAGTAGGGTAGATACTGTGAAACAGAGCAAGGCATCCTGAACTAGGATATACTTTGTCATTCTCCTGATGCCGCAGGAACAAAAGAGGTGAGGCCCTAACTTTGGCTAATTTATTATCTCACACCCTCCCCCAAACATGAAGCTTATGCTTTACTGAAGAGGGTCAGGAGGAGAACACTCTGGATTCATCTTGTAGGAAGGTCATACAGACTTTTCCTGGGCCTTAGGGAAGGGTGCGCTACCAGAAGAGATTTTTCTGCACACAGTGTTGGTGTGCCTCTTACAGCGGCAGCCTGGTCGCCGGAAGCTATCATAGCCCTTCTGGCACAGATGGAGGCATCCACGGGTAGGCAGGTAGCAGCACAGGCAGGGTAAGAAGAGGGAGATGAGACTCATGGCTGCCCAGCGAATGAAGCAAGAGCTAGGACCACAAGAGCAGGGCTCATCAGCGCAGTTGTCTTCATCATCAGTGGAGCAGTGGTAGAAGAGGCCCTTGACACAGCAGAGGCAAGTGCCATAATCAAGGAGGCTCTCAGCAGAGCAAAGGCAACGCTGGTTGCACATCCAGCAGGAGGGAAGAGGGCGAACTGCTGTGCATGGAACACACTTACAGCGCCCGCACTCCTCGCAGATAAAGAGGTGATCACTGGGATGCCCTACAGATAGCTCAGCTTCTCCCTTCAAAGCACCATCGACCTTTGGGTGGGCCCCTACTCCAGGCTGGGTTCTGATGATGAACTGGCCTGAAGGAGAGGGTGTAATGCTGGCCAAGAGCCTTTGATCAGAGGCAGTGGTGCTTTGGGACATTGAGCTGGCAATACTAGATTGGCTCAGATGCTGAGGCAGGGGCTGAAGCTGATGACACTGGCTGATACTGCGCGGGAGAGCAGTAGGCATGGTAGCCAAGGACCAATCAGACTTGTGGGTTTGCACAATAAGGGAAGGGCTGGAAAGAGCCTGTTTACAAGGGGCTGGAGGCCGTTCCACATAATCATTGCTAGCGTGAGTAGAGCGCAGCTGTTCAATAGGCAGAATTTGTTGGAACTCATCTATAGCCGTAGCATCCATTTTGCCTAGATTTTTGAGCTCTAAGTGATTTGGGGTCAGAGTGGCACTTATGGTGATAAAAAAATGAGCCCTTGTAGTTATATGGACCTCAAATCACATCAGAAAATCCTAGGGGAAAAGAAATAGAAACAATATATGAGAATATACAGGTAACAAGTTCAGGGGACCCAAGAAAAGTTAAGACCTTTCATCTTTCAAATGCTATATTGTAGGCTTCATAAAACACCTTTATTTTGTAACTGAACTCACTTATTTTCAGAAAAGTATGGTCTTCCTATTCAAAGGATAAATCAATTTGTGAGCAAAGGTTACATTATTACTTTTTTTGTATTCCATCATGTGACTAAGTTAATAGAAACAGCTAATCTGAGTTTTGATCATCTAAATTCTAATAAAAATGGAGCTAAATGTTAAAGGCAAAGGTTGTTTCCTAAAGCAATATTGATTCAATAGAGGAAAGTTCATAGGTCTACCAAGAGAAGCTGCTCTTATGTGTCCATGGCCATGTATATAGCCAACCAGTCTCCTGCTTCAGCCTCCAGAGTAGCTGGAACTATAGTTATGCATCATCACACTTAGCTTCAAAAATCACACATTTTTATATATAACATTGGGCAATGGGACAACTATCAAACTATTTACAAGCCCTGAATTATTTCAAGTATCACTGTAACTGTACAATTGTATTTACAAAAAAATTCTGCATAGATTGCTTTTTTCTATCTCTGCACCAAAAGTTTTTGTAAAGAGAAGACATACGCTATATTTAAGCTTAGTTGAATATTAGAAAATATTCTCTTACATTTTCATTGTGCCAAAAATGGTTGTGTAGTCATTCTCCCGAAGCCGTTGATATAGTGTAGAATTGATAAATGATGACTATGCAGAAATATTTTACAAGAAGTAGACTCCTGTACCTAGAAGACTTAATGTTCAAAAAAGAAATGGAAAAATGAATCAAAGAGGCAACATGAAACACCAGAACATAATGATCATTAGCATGAATACAGTACATATTTGGAATCTAGGATATTTTAAGTCTCCTTAGAATGAACCAATTACTCATACTTCTGGATAGATTGAATGAATAGTAAATAAAAATGAACAAAGAGCTAGAGAACAGTGTCTGTTTATGTTTCCACAATAAACTAAACAACACTGAAATGGGCCCAAAGTGAAATAACAGGAATAATAATGATACAGTTCATAAAGAGTTCAGCAGCTAAGAATGACTACACTTTGCTGGCTTTTTAAGGCTATATATTCATATAAATATGATTAGCTAAACTTACATCTGCTTAAAATTAGATTAACCTAATGTATTACCAAAGACTCAAACATAGTAGAATACTTTCATCAATTCACTTGTTTTCTTTAGGCCTTAGTTTTACTACCTATATAATTATACGGGTGGTCTAGGTGATCTCCAAGGATACTGCCCCATAGTGGTCTGTATTTCTGTAGCTATGTAATTTAATCTTTCTTTTCATCCACATCATCTACATCTTCAAGTTCTTGAGGGTTAAGTTGGGTAAAATGCCCTTGTTTGTTTGGACAATTCAAAAAAAACAAAACAAAACTAGAATCACTTCCCTGCAACCTTCTGCCCATAGCTTTATTAAATCTTTATACAGTCATAATTTCAGTGTTGGAAAGTAGACAATATTCACTTGGGCATATGACAAAACAAGGATATACTGTTCAGCTGTCTTATAGATAACATGTGAATGCAGAAGCTTTGGACTATGAACAGTATTTTACAAAATTATAAAATTGGGTTTATGTCCAACTTATCAAATACAGGATGAGTGGTGTCATTCAAATTTTGTATGAATTAAATACAGCAGTAGATGCTAGATATAGCTAGATATATCAATTTCCAAAATACATGGAAAATATCAAGAAGTAGTTTCAGGAGATAATCCTATTATATTCCTAAACTGGGATTACAGTGAAGTCACTGAATACTTGGGCATGCCCACAAAGTTGAAAGCTGAATTTGATAGGATCTAGGTCACAATATAAACAGCTTAGAAACAATAATAAAAATATTCAAGGGGGCTTCTTCCTGCTACCAGAAGGTCACTTAGTGTTTAGGTTAATAAAGGGTATTAAGATAATGCTTAGATTTTTGCAGGAATGGGAGATTTGGCTGGATGATTAAATAAATATAGAATAATGAAGTACTGTTGCCCTCAGGTAAGGTGACTGACAGTATGAAAATATAAGATATCCTGCTCTTATATAAATTTTTTATTAGAATGGGTTCTGAGATCTAGTCAGTGCGTTTAGGATCATGGTGATATTGGAGTTTTAGATAGTAATTAAAGTATTGGATGGCTTTTTTTTACCATTCTAGGCCTGCTGAATCAATATAGCTAAAATATTAACTGAAATAATTGAAATATTATCTATCCATCTCTATCTCTATCTGTATAATAGCAGAAGGTAGTGAGGAGGAATGCTGAAAAACAAATAAGAAAGATACCACTTGTAGATTAGATGAGAAAATATATGTAGACTAGATGATAAACTAACACTGCATACATGTTTATTATTCAGGAGTCCACCAATTAAAAAGCCATTTTTATGAGCAGCAAAACTTAATAAACTGCCTGTGGTCAATTTGATATTTTGATAGATGACAAAGAATGTAAATATCACATATTATTAAATAGCAGTCAATGTGGTTATGAGTTTGGTTATATAGTGATGGAATCTAGTGATTTTTGTCACGTAGTACCTCTGCAGTAATGAATGATGCATTGTAAACCCACCCCCATCAGTCTTGCTGTCCAGGTGCTCATGGCTTTCTAAATAGTTTTTCTATAGCCATGAAATTTGCTATATACAACCTAAACAGAAATTTCTTTTCCGACTAGGAAGCTAAACCTATTCATGAAATGGTAATGTTTTTAATGAAATAAAATGTAATTTTCTCTCTAAAACCTAAAATCTGCCATGTTGAGACAAAAGTTGAAAACTTTTCAGCCTAAAGCTCTTCTTTTGTGGTGTCTTAAAACTTTTCTGATTTCTATAATAAATCCTTTTTGATACAGTATGATTCAAGGTTGCTTTTTAAAGAGAGAGGAGAAGAAAGAAGGAAGGGCTGACTCCTGTTTTCTCCCACTCTCACAGGCTCAATGCTGTTTTGTACCTTAATGTGTAATGGCTGTGAGGTGTTTTTTTTTTCCCCTGTACTCTGCTGTTATATACACTTGTTCTCAGAATAACTGAAAGCAAACATAGGGGGAATTTCTGCTATGGCTTTATATGTTTTCTTAGCTCTACTATACCAAAGTCTGCTCTCTAAAAATCCTCTGTGCAAAAGCATTTGCATCTCTATCAAAGCACCCCCCCTTACAAATACCAAGTTGTATATAGTTTACATTACTGACCTCTCTGTTACTGACTGGGCCTCCCTCCTACCACATACATCTTGCTAGAGCTGCCAGGTTCTCACCACATTTAACTCTTAACTTGTCAAATTACTACCCCAGTCCTATTCATTACTTTAATAGTTTCATTAAGACTCATAGCAGTTTATTTCAAGGCCCTGAGCCTTGCAGTTTTAAGACCTTGGCATTATTAAAGATATAGGTGTTTTAGTGATGAGTGATGCAGAAAAAAATTCTAACACTGAACAAATTCATATGCTTCTAATGGGGAGGAAAATTCTAAGAAGTGAGTTGTTAATTTAAGACACCAGGATCTTTTTATAAGCACCAAATTATTTTCTAAGACACAAGAAGCTTGGGATATAGTCTTAATGCTTGCTTTACTTTGCTGTGTTACTGTAGGCAAGTGACTTCTCTGCTTCTTCATCTGCAAAATGAAGAGGATATAAGAAGGATTTTTTTAAAGAAGGATTTTAAAGTCCATTTTGTCCTGGTATAAATTCTGTCCTGGGTTTTTGGCTGCTTATCTAAGTCTCAAATTCTTTCATGAATAATTAGTTTCCTTTCATTTCAATCCTTTGCTTCCTTACTACTAACCTCTGAACAAATATATCTAAATCCAAGTCACTAATATCACTAGATTATGTTTCACAGCTAGAGACCTAAAAACAGAGCACAAAGAAATAAGATGTCTAGAATTTTACAATAATACTTTAGTGTGTATTAGACTCAAATAGATGACGGTATACTTAACTGTGGATTAACTGTTAGTCTGCCTTATTTGTATTTTTGTATGCAGCTGACTTATGCTTTAACACCTTATATACTCCATGTGATAATACATCACGTTACAGTGAGGTTTTAATATGTGCAGAAAAGGAACAACAATTTCCATTTCAAAATGCATTGTCTGTTTAAGAGTTCAAGATTTTTTTTCTGTTCATGGAACTTGATTTGCAATATTCATAGGTGAGTGATAGATAGATCATTTCCCTAGGTCCTATCAAATATCTTTTTGACTAACTAGACATGGTCACAGGTTCTTATTTTGAACAAAATTCCCATATACCACATACAGATATGTACATATAAACCCAGGCACGAATCCAGAAATTTCTAAATCATTGCTCTGACTCAATGTAAGTGGGGGGTTATGCCGTGTCAGCTTGCGCCATTTCTACCCAAGGCAAGGTGATATGATGAAATCTGAACGATGCACAGCCCAGGCTGGTGAGCCAATAGCAGACTAGCCTCACGCTGACAAGGATGCCTGCTGGTCAGCCAGACTGGCCTCAGCAAGGGCTCTTCCTACGTCCTCACCTTGGGTGGTTAGGCTGCGCAGTAAGGGGCTTAGGTAATCACCGAAATGCATTAAAGGTCAACAGACTAGACATTAAATTGGTATTTGCCTAAAAAGCATCATATTGAATTCCTATTTTGATTTATAAATTTCCAGTATGGATAATTTTTTTACAAGAGATGATTCATTAAATATCATTTTAAGGGTTTTCATTTTATTTTACCCAGGCTCTTTCGTGTTTGCACGCGCGCGCAACCGCGCGCGAGCACACACACACACACACACACACACACACACACACACACACACACACACACACACACACACACACACACACACACACACACCCCGAAGGCTGGAATGAATGGCAATCTGTGCATTGCATGAAAGGAATTCTGAAGTCTTTAAGAGCTAATCCCTGTGGCTTACCTTGAGAAAATGGTTTATCCATGCCGAGAAAAGCAGAACTAACACTCGATCAGGCTCAAAGGAGCTCTTCTCCCGAGTCTTTAGGTTTCTCCACCTCTCTTCGGAAAGTCTGAATGAAAACTCCTTTAGTGGAAGAGAAGATAAAAACAGAGATAGTTCTGTCTTGGTCCTTCCGACACAGCAGGAGAGGGAGAAAGGAAGAGAGGGAGAGAGAGAGAGGAGAGAGGAGAGAGAGAGAGAGAGAGAGAGAGAGAGAGAGAGAGAGAGAGAGAGAGAGAGAGAGAGAGAGAGAGAGAGAGAGAGAGAGAGAGAGAGAGAGAGAGAGAGAGAGAGAGAGAGAGAGAGAGAGAGAGAGAGAGAGAGAGAGAGAGAGAGAGAGAGAGAGAGACGGCGGTGCTGGGGTGGGGGTGAGAATCAGACCTGTAGTGGCAGACACTCTGTATGGATTTTACATGCAGAGCTGAATCTTGATGCACGTATTCCCCAAAGAAAGCTCGGCAGGGTAAGTTCACCTCCTCCTCTTTCTCCTCCTCCTCTTCTTTCTCCTCCTCCTTCTCTTTCTCCTCCCCCTCCTCCTCCGCCTCTTACTCCTCCCCCTTCTCCTCCTCCTCCAGTTTCTTTTCCCCCTCCTCCTCCTCCAATATTTTTCTTCCCCTCCTCTTCCCCTCCCCCTCCCCTCCTCCCCTTCCTCCTCCCTTACCTACCCTCTCCACCTCCCTTTGGCCCCCGCCTCCACCTCCATCTCGGTCTCCTCCAATCTGTCAGAACCAAAGCAGCAGAAACTGCAGTTGTAGCCACAGGGTATCTCAACGAAGTAATAGATACCGCTAGTGTGTGATTATTTATACAGCTCTGGGTGTGTTGGTATATGATCTGCAGCAGTATGTGTGTTGGGTGAGGTTGCACTCTGTGTTCAGCTCAGTTAGTTGGCTGTTTTGTGAATGCAGATGGTTTCTGGAGGTCTTGTGAATGGGTTATAGGGAAGGATGGGGAGGGATTTATTGCTCCTAGCTATAATTCCCCCTCCCCGCCCCCCCCACCCCACCCCGTGTCGTGGCTTTCCCGGAGCTGCAGCTCTTAATGCTTGGCTAAGTGGCGTCATCCAGCTGAAATTGAATCGACCCATTAGAACTCCCCATAGGAATCTCTGTATCCGGTCCCTGGGTAATGACTGAAACAAAATTTAAAGGGAAGTGGGGTTTTGGGTGAGGGGGACAATTTTAAGGGGACCTTATTTAAATATCTCTGCCAATGACAAGACGCTCAGAATTTGCTGATCGACTGAGGCTTCAATCTGGTAAAGACTGAGATTTTCCTTTAAGGGCTTCCCCCACCTCTTTTCCTCATTCATTCCCACTTTTTTCCAGCACTAATAATTGTCCATCCATCATCCTCTGGGAAACAATTACCCAACCTACATTCCCTTTCTTCCTTCAGCATGTCATACTTTTAACAACAAATATTTATTAAGTGCCTTCCTTTGTGCTAGGTGTTCTGGATTCCTGCCTTTATGGAGCCTCCCTGGGACTTTCTGTGTTCTGAAAATAAAGCAATAAAGCAGCCTTAATTTACTCTTAGAGAGAAAGACAAATCTTTCTGTAAATTCTCTTCAACCCATTATTTAGTTCAAAAGGAAGGGTGGGGGGGTCTTCCTTCTCACTTCCAGACAGAAACATTGGAATAAATTCAAGACTCATATTTAAAATTAAAGTCCTGCTTCAGTGGACTAGTGGCAGGAACTTGGCCATCAACATTCTTAGGATGCTTTGGTTACCCCATCTATAAAATTAAGATGGTAAATGGTGACAGTTCAGACTAAAACAAACTTGTGAGTCTGGAAACTCAGATTCTTAATCTTACTCTAATTCCTTGTGTGACCTTTGCAATTTACTTCCTCTCTAGAGCCTCAATTTCTACATCAACACAAGGAAATCTGATTTGGTAATTGCCCTGTCTAGCTTTGGCATTATATTATTTATACCCTTTCAGGAGTATTAGAACAAAAGAAAATGGAAACTTTAAAAATATAAGGTTGTGTGCTTATGTGTGCTCCGTAAAAGTTCTTCAAATTATTCTGTTCATATGTAACATATGTGTATATAATACTTATATACATATATAATTTATAAGCAAATCTAAATGTGCTTTGTTTCAATCGTAATTACTAGTCAAGAGATTTTCCTATGTAAATTCTTCTCTCTTTTATGGTTCAGTCTTGTCCTTACACTTGAGCTTATTGAAATTATGAAAACCATAAAAACTAAATCATAGGTTCATCTACAGTTAATAGATTAGTAATGTATTCCTTTAACAACTATTTATTGTCAAACAACTATGTACCAAGAACTTACTATTAGCTAGATCCAGGCCAACAGATCAACACTCACAATTTTGACTTCTCAATTTAGGAGGTATGTAGCTGACTTTGGAAAATTCAATTAACCCACCAAGCCTATTTCCTCATCTTTAGAATAGAGGCAAAAATGGTTTCTACATCATAGAATTATGTCGTTGCACTTTAATTTGAATAAAGTCTTATATTTAGAAGTTTTATTATGTGACTGGCATATAAAAACACTCAATGAATGGTGACTATGAATTTTAAAAATTGTCCACACCTTAATTCAGCCCATAAAAAAGGCAAGAGATGGCTTTAATTAGAAGTCTTTTAATTTTTAAAAGATTTAAAATTTTTCGACTGATGTGTATGAGTGCCCCACGAATATGTATGTAAGTGCACCATGTACATGCAATGAAAAGAAGAGGGAACATTGTGAGGTACCATTACGTGCTGGGAACTTGCAAGAACAAATGCTCTTAAACTTTGACCTATCTTTCCCAGCCCCACCTTTCATTGTTTAAGGCACACATTCAATTTTTACAATGATCCTATGGAGTTTGCTAGCAAATTAGTGTAATTTTACAAAGAAGAAACAAAAGTTTGAATAAATTAGGTAATTTATGACTGATGATTTTCATATCTGGGATTTAACTTACACAGGGCTTGCAAGCTTAATCACTATGTCATAGTGCTCAAGCATGTGCAAAACCCAGCTATTTGGCATTTATTATGGTTAGAATATTTGTGTCTCCCTCAAATTTTTATGTTGAGAACTATTCATCAATGTGGTTATATTAAGAGGGGAGTCTATTGAGAGTTAATTAAGTCATGAAATTGGAGCCCTCATGGAATTGGTGATCTTATACAAGAGTCCCTGGTGAGCCAGAGTTCCCTTTGCACCATATAAGGATTTAGTGAGAAGCCACCATATATGAATCAGAATGTAAGGCCTCACCAGACACTATCAGTAACTTTATATTAAACATCCCAGCCTCTAGAATGATGATAAGTTCTGTGGTTTACTGGCTATCTACTCTAAGATATTTTGTTATAACCACTAAAGCAAACAAGATATTAACTGAATATTTTCTATTATTATATACTTCTTTGCCTTTGAATATTCTGATCAGTCTTCTTGAAATACTTCCCTAATGTATTTTTCATACCTAGTTACCTAAGTCTCATATTGTAGGAAAAACTTTGCCTAATCACCTCAGTAGTCTTCTTAAAGACTCCTGTTGGCTTCCTTATACTTTAATACTATCAATCACAGAATTTACCAACCTTTATTATGATTACCTGTTTGCCATGTTAGAAAGTTATCATTGATGGTACACATAATATTTATTGAATGTGTCTTTACTGTAGGAACTGATATACTACTCATACAATTAATGCTTGTTGAATGAGTAGTTAAATGACTCTTGGAAATAAACCTGGGTAACTTCTTGACCTTTGCATTTTAAGCTACTATGTTCTCAAATTGCTTTTGTAGTTTGATGAGTCTTGATACACTATCACACAAGTGCAGTTCTATACAGAATATTCCAGACGAGACATTACAAAATTCAGCATGTATTATCTGGCATTTTGCTTTACAAAACTATTGGACGTTTTTTTGTAACAGTGCATTTCAGGAAATTTGTTAATGGTATATACATTTTGGAAAACAAATTAGACAGATTCATTAAATTGCCAAAGGTCATCCAAGTAGTTTGCGACAGTGTGGGAACTAGAAGCAAACACAACTTTCTTGTTTCTCAATTCAGCTCCTTCTTTTTGTTCATAAAATACCTTGATGACATTAATTACATTCCAAGTGAGTTTATAGATACCATCTCAGCACAAATGAGCCCATCTATTTCTGCAAGCTGCTGATTTAAAAAAAACCTTGAAGACCATAAAAATCACTCTTCCCTCCAAATATTTCCATTACTACTCTAAAAAATCTCTCAATTGTGATTTAACAATAAATTAATCATATCTTTAAACACTTTATAGTAACTGATTGCTCAGGTCATTTCTCTTATGACAGTTAACTCAAAGAGATTTTAAAAGTGAAAGAAGATGGCTAAATATTATACAGACCAAAAAAGTTATGATTAAAATATGAGGCATTTTAGAGGTTACAAAAGCATTAAAGGACTCACAGAGAAATTAGTATCTGTGCAAGAAAAAAATGAATAAGCATACATTATTCACATGAAGGGTACAGGTGCAAAGTTCAGTTGTCAGAAACCAACCAGCACATGGAGTTCTGAGAAGAATGACATATTCAAAGTGTCTTATGTAAGAGACATATTGAAAATAGGAATGAAATGTGTAATGTTGGAGAATAGCTTGAATGACAGGCAGAATAATTTAGATTTAATGTTTTAGGAATCAGAAATAAAATTTTGATCTAAGTAATAAAGTATAAAAATAAACCATGTTAAGAAAGATATACTGGGGGGGGGGATAGGGAGATGGTTCAGCAGGTAAAAGTGCTTGCTGTCAAGCTGGAGGATCTGAGTTCAAACCCTAGAATTCACATGCTAGGAAAGAACCAGTTCTTGAAAATTGTGCTTTAACCCCTCCCCAAACACAAATACATGAATAATGTAAAATTAAAATTTAAAAAGAAACACAGGACACAATACATTGGCTATGAAGATATTTGAATTAGGAATTTAGAGCACTTTGGAGAAATTTAAACAAAAAATGATAAGGCCTAGGTTAGGGAATTGACAGTGAAAATGGGAAGTAAGAATGGTATAACAATAGCAATGATACATTGCCGTATGGAGAAGTAGGAAGGTGAAGATGAGTTTAAAATAACATTAGTGTTAGAAAAAACTTTAGCAACCATATTATCAAACATCCATTATAAAATTGTATTCAAAATTCTAACCTACCTGCTTATCCTGATTTCTCTTTTACATTAATCTATGGAATCTTATTCTGCCTTAAAGATCATATCAAGCATGATGTCCTGTATAGCATTTTGAACATCTTATTATTTGAACTCCTGATCTTTCAAAAGAGGAGAGTTGTGCTTCTGTGGAATTTACAATTTTAAAAAATATTTGTTTTATTTTTATATGCATCTGGACTGTTCTTGAACTCCTGTAATCAAGGAGGATTTTAAACTCCTGATCCTGCTGCCTCCACTACTTGAGTGCTGGAATTACAGAAATATGTCATCACACCATGCATATGTTATGAATCAAGGGTTTCATACATTCTAGGCAAGCACTCTACTGAGAGCTATATTTCCCAGCCAGATATTTATCACTTCCAATTTTTACTGTAATAGTTTATGTATATCTTATCATTGCAACTAAAAATAGCTCACTAAATATCTAACTATGTGGTACTATGGTATCATTTATTGTGATTATTGTAATTATACTGCGTTGTTGAAATAAACCATGAAATGTGAAGCAAAGCCAGCAAAAGAACCCAGGTATCCCAGGTATCCCAGGTATCCCGATGCTTGGGCCAACATTCTGTATGCTGTACAACAACCACAAAAGCTGTTAAGATCTTTGAGTTATTTGGGGGGAAGTATAGAACTTGAGGTGATCATGAGATGTTTTCAAGTGAGAACATTTAGTATAATCTTAATGATGTGGAACAAAACTTGGAGCGAAAATCCAGAATAGAGAAACTTAGCATCTGTTAATATGGAAGAGATCACTGGATTTTTGAAAATGGATGAAAGTTCAGAAGTACAGCAAAGTAATACAGAAAAAGATGGATCATGTAGAAACTTAGAGAGCAAAAAGACAAAGAACCACTGGAGAAACCAATAGCAAGTTATCATATGTTGGAAAGGGATCAGAACAGCATGATGTTACAGAATTGTAGAGAAAATTTCAATGAAGCCATGAATTAGGAAAATGGCTTAAAATATCTGACTTAATTTAGCCACATGGGACTATAGGTGAATAATTGAGAAAAGGTTCAGTGGTAGAGCAGAAAGTCAAGCATCAAGAGATTGAGAGGAAACCAAATCATGTCGTGGTTATAAGATTTCACCAACACTGGAAAGATAGAGAAATGTGAAATAAAGGGAAGGAATTAGTGGAAAAGAAGAGATGAATAGGAGGTTTAAAGTGTTTGTTGGAGCCAAATTCCAGTGGAATTTGCAAGGACTGACATTCTGAACCAAAGCATGTTGTGTACTTTAGAGCAAAGGATAGTCACAAGCCTTATCTTTGTTACATTTTAAAGCAAAGGATAGTCACAAGCTTTGCTCTTGTTACAATTTTACCTGGAATTACACTGCTGAAAAAAAGAACTTAAGCGCCTGAAGCCTGGATAAGACTATGACAACTAAGGAGTCTCCCGTAGCTTGATCCTAGTAAATTCCAAGGGTCACAAAAAACATCTCTGCAACTAAGCCATCTAGAGAACACTTTAGAGTGAGATCTAGGTTTACAGCCAGTTCCATTAATTAGTAGCTGTGTGATGTTTGGTTTAGTTACTTAAGACTTCTGACACTCGCGTTGTCCACTTGTGAAACTAAGACATTAGCTAATTTATTTGTTAAAAACTGAGTAACTGGAAATGATGTGAATAGTAGGTAATGTAAGCACTTGATAGATGGTAGATATTACTATGATTCTTATTTTATGACAGACGACTTTAGACAATATGAGGATTCAACTTAAAATGGCATACTCTTAAGATAGTCATTGGCATGTGGAGCAGGCATACACATTATTCTAGTGACCACAATACATGGAGAATATACAACTCCTATAAGAGAAGTCTTCTATAAATATTGATCATAGAAAAGAAGTAAATTTATCTAACTAACAAACATATTTCCATTTTTCTCTTTATCACACTTTAAGATAATTTAAATATTCTGTTATTTTCTTTAATAAAATATGAGACTCGATTAAGTAAACAATCAGCAAACATATTGAAAGCTGAATTTTTACCAGGTTTGTTGATTAGAGGGAAAATAGAGTATAATAATAAATTAGTTAACAATGTTCATTCATTTTTAATTTTTGGGACAGGATCATGCTATGTAGCTCTGGCTGATCTGGTATTTGCTATGTAGCCCATCCTGCTTTGAACTCATGGCAATACTTCTCTCCCAGCTTCCCAAGTTGTTGGAATTACAGCCATGTGTGTCTTTGTCCAGCTAAATTGTATAATAACATTAATATAATATTATTACATAATTATGTTATTAAATAACATATAAACAACAGTTATCCTATTCCACAGATATCATAATCTAGTAGTAAAGATATACAATAGATAATATATTAAAAATATCAAGTGTTTTGAAGGGAATCAGAAAGAAATACATGTAATTCACTAATGGGAGTAATGATAACAATTAAATACAAATTTGCAGGGGCTAGAGAGATGACTCAGTAGTTAAGAGCACTGGCTGTCTTTCCACAGAACCCAGTTTGATTTTCAGCATCTGCATGGCAGTTCTCTTCATAACTCCAGTTCAATAAAATCCGATGACAACTTCTGATCTCTACAGGACAAGACAAAATAGTTTATAATAATGAATTGGATTAGTTTTATGGATGCAGTTCATGATAATGATTATTTTCAATGTTATATTAGACTATGATGTAAAGTTGGCTCTAAATAAGCTCAGTATATTCTAAGACTCTAAGTGAGACATGCACTGTGGTAACTTCCAGAAAAAATCCTGTCTCTAACTATGATATAGTATGTTTCAATGTAATTCAGTGAAACAAAGCTATATAAACCATCTACTTAATATCAGATAATATTCCTGATGTGAGAGATGCAGTAATAAATGTAGCCCAATATATTATGTTATAAAGCACCAATACATACTGGTTGAATGAACTGATTAATGGTCTTATCCTCATTATTCATAGCATACAATAATGAACATATAAAATATAAGTTGTAATATGACAATAAATCAGAATGAGATATGATTATGGCTTTAATTATGGTAAGAACAATATAGACAAAGAAAAATGAGTGACAGGTAGAAAATAGAACAATGGAGACTTAGTGACTTATGTATCATCAAAAAGTTTCACAAGATTCTTCAATGTATCATGCTGTCTATCACTTCTGGACAACTACAAACATTAGTCACCTTGCCCAGAACAGTGGAAACTTCTAGATCTGGCTTAGACTTCCTAACTGAACTCTAGACCCACATATCTAATTTTATATAAGATATCACCACTCATTGTTTTTCTTTCTCTTGACAGTTTGGTTGTGACCCTAGCCTCATGTTCAGGGGACCTGGTTCTGTCCTCTGCTGGTTCCCCAGCTGTCTTTCTATTCTTATAGTGGAAAAGTGAAGAAAGACTGGTAACATATGAGAAGCAGCAAAGGCTACATAATTTGGAGTCCTGAAAGTTATGTTGAAGACTTTGTATTTTACTCAAAATGGCCTGAGAAAATGTTATGTTTTTGCATAGACCAGTGATAAAAATTTGAACTACAATTTTGTAATGATCTCTCTAGATGCTCTGAGGAGCATATATTCCAAACATGGGCTTGGGTTGTGTTGTGGGATTCCCGCCTGGGTCCCCTTGCTGCTTAAGCCCCCAAATAACACGCAAGACACTATATTAATTGTGAAGCTGTTGGGCGTTTGCTTTGGTTTCTAATCTGCTAGCTCTGATTTGATCATTAACCCATAATTACGAGACGGGGTTTCTCTGTATTGTTTTGGAGGCTGTCGGTCCAGCCCGGCCTCCAACTCATAGAGATCCGCCTGCCTCTGCCTCCCGAGTGCTGGGATTAAAGGCGTGTGCCATCACCGCCCGGCACTAATATATATTCTTATAAGGTCTTGTCTTACCGAGGACACCAGACTTGTGCTCTCTCCTCCTAGGATCACAACTCGACCACCTACTCTTGACTACATTTCCCAGAATCCTCCTCGACTCCTAGTCCCACCTATCTTGCTTCCCTATTGGCCAACAGTACTGTATTTACATGTACACAGAAGTACTTCCCCCATTAGGGTTGGAAATTGAGAAACAATTAGGAAGCTATTAAAGGAGACTAGATGCTAGAGTAGTAAGAGTGGACATGAATCAAGTTATTGTGTCAATATTTTGGTGTAAAATCATTCAAGAGTAGCACTATTTAACTAATAGCTGCATAAAAGTAATATTCCTGTTACTCTGGCTTCTTGTCTTTATCAAGGTTGTTGTACATTTCTAAGTATTTAAGTTACAGAAAACTTTGTGGTTAAAACAAGCGAATTATAAGAATGACCATGGATGGTTTTGTAAAAGTTTTAAGGAAATTTACAATAGTTAGTCCTTAAAGTATTTTTTATTTTCTGTTTTTCTCCCATTTCATTGAAAGGCATCACTTATATTCTCCCAACACTGTGCGTATGTTGTGCATGTGTGTATCTAAACAAAGCATAATTTTCCTGTCTTTTCAAAGGGAACGAGATTAAATTTGCTCTTAATTTTGCTCTTAAATTTTCTCCTGATTTCTAATTTCTTTACATGCAGTTTCTCTTTGATGATTCAAATCATGAATAGAATATCTCTCTCTTACTAATATATCCTGTCTTGGAGCTGGGTATGTGCCCTCTACAAGCTCCTTACGTCCCATAGGAATTATTTCTATTACATTTCCAGGATGTTTCAAATATTTCCTTTTATATAATTCATTATGTTGCCACTGAGGTTTTTTTGTCTACATTCATGCTTCAAAAGTGTGTCAAGAAAGTAATTAATATTACATTAAATATTGGACTACATGGTTTGGAGATTCTGGTTTCAACTTCACAGGACATCTTCCTGATCCACATATGTACCAATATTTATCTTGCTTTATTCAAATTATTTCACTTCTTTTTCTCCACATTAATTGGAAGTTTATAATTTGGGAATGAGAAAACAGTGGGGAAAATTGCTATGAATATAAGATCTCTAAGATAGCTGATACCTCTGCATTGTACTCTCTTTAACAAGAAGGCCAGCCTGGTATAAGTGACAATAGCTTTAAGGGTTGCATTTGGATCTGGAAGAGCTTTATTTTCAGAACTTACATCCTACCCAAAACTAAATTTAACCATTATTTTCATTTCAAACTATTTTCAACTTCAATTAAGTTTTAGCTTTGTGTTTCAAGGTCTCCTCCATCCTCTCCTACCATCATGAACATTACTCATGTTAAACTTCCAACCCACAACTGCATCAGATTTCCTCTCCCTTGCCTTGTTAGTTTCTTTATTTTCTGGTTGTTTTTTTATTTCTCTTCTCTCCTTTCTTTTTTCCATATCCTCTGCTCTCATTTTCCTCTTGATGCTCCTAATTTAAAATGAATACTTTAGGAATATTCTTCTAACAGGCAAAGAAAGGACAGATGCTCAAGATTAATAATAAGTTTTGTGCAATTATTCATAAAATCTCAGGCTAAAGACAGTTGTTTTTGTCTTCTTGTGTGATGATTGGTTCACATATAATATTAATGACATCCTTGCATTTGTTGAGTATTTGTACTGTTATAGCATATATGTTACATATTCAAGGAAATACTATGTATAGTTATGTATCCTTTAATGAAAGTGATAAGTCCATTCTTATTTTTGGATGGGTCACTTGACGCCAACAAAGATATAGGAAGTACACATTAGGTCAAATAGCAATTTTTTACAGATACTGTAAATTCTGTACACATTATATGCGGGAAGTATGAAGCAGTTATAGTCTTGCAAAGGATTACCATTAAATATTATAAATAATTTAAATACTTAATTTTTCCTCTACTATTGCTACCCAATAGTCTGTGGGGGAGAGAATAAAAATGAGAATCTAGAAAGAAAACACTGAATTTATAGACAGTTGATTGTCTACAAGAGTACAAGCACCATTTTATGAGAAAAGAATAGTCTTTCCAACAACCAGTGCTAGAAAACTGAATAGCCTAATGCCAAGGAATGAAGTTTGACCCTAACTTTAAGCCATATAGAAAAATATTAACTAGAACTAGATCATAGCTAAGAAGGGATAGAAGTAAATATTTGTGACTTGGAATTATGCAAACCTCCATATATACAACAACAAAGTACAAGTCACAGAAGAAAAGGCAGACAAATTAAAATCTTTTTATTATTTATTTTTAAATTTAAATTTAAATTAGAACCAAGGTTGCTTCACAAGTCAGTTCCAGGTCCCTCTCCTTTTCCCTCCCCTCCTCCAGTGCCCTTCCCCCCAACCCCCCCAATATACCCTCATTTCCCCAGGGAGGTTGAGGCCCTCCCTGGGGTTGTCCATAGTCTGCCATTTCATCCAGGGCAGGGCCTAGACCCTCCCCCAAGAGTTCAGGGTGAGAGTGCATCTCACATTGTTGGATGGGAGTCCAAAGTCCATTTGTATACCCGGGATAAATACTGATCTACTGCCCAAGGCTCAATAGATTACCTACGCCTCCTCACTGACACCCATATTCAGGGGGTCTTGATCAGTCCCATGCTGGATTCCCAGGCATCAGCCTGGGATTCAAGAGCTAACCCTTGTCAGGTCAGCTGTTTCTGGGGGTTAAACCAGCCCAGTCTTAATCCCTTTGGTCATCAGTCCTCCCTCTCTGTTACTGGCTTTCTTGAGTTCAGCTCAGTGTTTAGCCATGGGAGTCTGCCTCTTTTTCCATCAGCCACTGAATGAAGGTTCTGTTTCCCAGACTCTCTGGCCATGGGATTGTAGGCTGGCACTCCCCAGATCTATGTCTAAAATCCATATATGAGAGAGTACATGCCATGTTTCTCTTTTTGTGACTGGGTTACCTCACTCGGTTTCTTCTAGTGCCATCCATTTGCCTGCAAATCTCAGGATTCCGTTGTTTTCTTTCTGCTGAATAGTACTCCATTGTGTAAATGTCCCACATTTTCTCTATCCACTCTTTGGTTGAGGGGCATCAAGGTTGCTTCCAAATTCTGGCTATTACAAATAATGCTGCTATGAACATAGTGGAACAGACATCCTTGTTGTATGAATGGGCATCTTTTGGATATATGCCTAAGAGTGGAGTTTCTGGGGCTTGTGGTAGGTTTCTTGCCATTTTTCTGAGGAATCTCCATACTGATTTCCAAAGTGGCTGAACAAGTTGGCACTCCCACCAGAAATGGAGGAGTGTTCCCCTTTTACCACATCCTCTCCAGCATAAATTGTCGTTGGTGTTTTTGATTTTAGCTATTCTGACAGGAGTGAGATGGTTTCTCAGAGTTGTTTTGATTTGCATTTCCCGGATGGCTAAGGATGTTGAGCACTTTCTCAAGTGCCTCTCAGCCATTTTAGATTCCTCTATTGAAAATTCTCTATTGAGTTCTGCAGCCCACTTTTTAATTGGATCCTTTGGTGTTTTGGAGACTTGCTTCTTGAGCTCTTTGTAAATTTTGGAGATCAGCCCTCTGCCAGATGTGGGGTTAGTGAATATTTTTTTTCCATTCTGTGGGCTGCCTTTTTGTCTTGCTGACTGTGTCCTTTGCCTTACAGAAGCTTCTCAGATTTTAGAGGTCCCATTTATTAATTGTTTATCTCACTGTCTGTGCTAGTGGTGTTATGTTCAGGAATCTATCTCCTGTACCAATTCGTTCAAGGGTACCACCCACTTTCTCTTCTAAGAGGTTCACTGTGGCTGGATTTATGTTGAGGTCTTTGATCCATTTAGACTTAAGTTTTGTGCACGGTGATAAACATGGATAGATCCTCATTCTTCTACATTCCAGCCTCCAGTTATGCCAGCACCATTTGTTGAAGATGCTTTCTTTTTTCCATTGTATAGTTTTAGCTTCTTTGTCAAAGATCAGATGTTCATACATGTGTGGGTTAATATCAGGGTTTTCAATTCGATTCCATTGGTCTACCTGTCTATTTTTGCGCCAATACCAAGCTGTTTTCAGGACTATAGCTCTATAATAGAGCTTGAAGTCAGGGATGGTGATGCCTCCGGATGTTGCCTTGTTGAACAGGGTTGCTTTGGCTATCCTGGGTCTTTTGTTTTTCCATACAAAATTGATTATTGTTCTTTCAAGGTCTGTGAAGAATTGTGCTGGGATTTTAATGGGGATTGCATTGAATCTGTAGATTGCTTTTGGCAGGATTGCCATTTTTCCTACATTGATCCTACCTATCCAAGAGCATGGGAGATCTTTCCATTTTCTGAGGGCTTCCTTAATTTCTTTCTTTAAAGATTCAATGTTCATACGATACAGATCTTTCACTTGTTTGGTTAGCATTACCCCAAGGTATTTTATGTTGTTTGTGGCAATTGTAAAGGGTGATGTTTCTCTCATTTCTTTCTCAGCCCTTTTATCATCTGTATGTAGTAGGACTACTGATTTTCTTGAGTTGATCTTGTAGCCTGCCACTTTGCTGAAGGTGTTAATCAGCGGTAAGAGTTCCCTGGTAGAGTTCTTTGGGTCATTTGTGTAAACTATCATATCATCTGCAAACAGTGAAAGTTTGACCTCTTCCTTCCCAGTTTTTATCCCCTGGATCCCCTTTTGTTGTTGTATGGCTCTGGCTAGAACTTCAAGTACAATGTTGAAAAGGTATGGAGAGAGTGGACAGCCTCGTGTTTTTCCTGATTTTAGAGGAATTGCGTTGAGTTTCTGTCCATTTAGTTTGATGTTGGCTGTTGGTTTACTGTATATAGCTTTTATTATGTTTAGGTATGTTCCTGTTATCCCAGACCTTTATCATGAAGGGGTGTTGGATTATGTCAAAGGCTTTTTCAGCATCTAGTGAGATGATCATGTAATTTTTGTTTTTCAGCTTGCTTATATGGTGGATTACATTGATGGATTTTTGTATGTTGAACCATCCCTGCATCCCTGGGATGAATCCTTCTTGATCGTGGTGAATGATTGTTTTGATGTGTTCTTGGATCCGATTTGCCAGTATTTTATTGAGTATTTTTGCATCAATGTTCATGAGGGATATTGGTCTGACATTCTCTTTCTTAGTTGTGTTTTTGTGTGGCTTGGGGATCAAGGTTATTGAAGCCTCGTAGAAAGAGTTTGGCAAAGACCCTTCTGCTTCTATTGCGTGGAATACTTTGAGAAGAATTGATATAAGCTGTTCTTTGAATTTGTGGTAGAATTCTGCACTGAGGCCATCTGGACCTGGACTTTTTTTGGTTGGGAGACTTTTGATGACTGCTTGTATTTCCATAGGGGTTATAGGTCTATTTAAATTGCTTATCTGTTCTTGATTTAATTTTGGCAAGTGATAGCTATCCAGGAAGTCGTCCATTTCCTTTAAATTTTTAAATTTTGTGGAGTACAGGTTTTCAAAGTATGGCCTGATGATTCTCTGAATTTCCTCAGAGTCCTTAAAAACTTTTTTTTCCCCAGGCCTTCTCGCTGACACTCACATTTGGGGGGTCCAGATCAGTCCCATGCTGGCCTCCCCACTGTCAGTCTGGGGTCCAAGATCTCTCCCCTGTTCAGATCAGCTGTCTCTGGCCCTGAGCTGTGGATCAGTGTCTATCCCTGGTATACAAACAGTCTTCGTGTGCCTATAGCACAAAGAGGGATGCTCTCTCAGCCTGGACTCTTAGGGGAGTGCCTAGACCCTGCCCTGAGTGAAATGACAGACTCTAGATATCCCCTATGTGGAAGGATTTGGCAATAGGGTGGGAGGCTGGGGGGGATGGGAGTGCGGGAGGAGGGGAGGGAGAGGGAACTGGGATTGACATGTAAAACAAGCTATTTAAAATTAAAATAAAAAATGATTAAAAAACTTTTTTTTCTGGCAAAAATATCACCAGTAAAGTACACATACAAAAATGAAAGAAATTTTTTTGCAAATGATATTTGTAACTGTAGCTTATATCTTTTTTTTTTTTGTTTTTGTTTTTTTTGTTTTACGAGACAGGGTTTTTGTGTTTTGGAGGCTGTAGGTCCAGCCTGGCCTCGAACTCACAGAGATCCGCCTGCCTCTGCCTCCCGAGTGCTGGGGTTAAAGGCGTGTGCCACCAACGCCCGGCAGCTTATATCTATCTTAAAGAACTCTTTCAACTCGAGAATATAAAGGAATGGAGATGAAAAAATGGACAAAGAATTTCAACAGAACATTTCAAGCAAGACATATTAACAATCAATATGCGCATACAAAAACACTCAATATCAACAGTAATTAACCCTAACCCTAACCCTAACCCTGTTGATCCATTTGGACTTAAGTTTTGTACAGGGTGATAGATCAGGTTCTATTTGCAGTCAGTTATGCCAACATCATTTGATGAAGATGCTTTCTTTTTTCCATTGTATGATTTTAGCTTCTTTGTAAAAAATCAGGTGGTCATAGGTGTGTGGGTTAATATCAAAATCTTCAATTCAATTTCATTGGTCTACCTGTCTATTTTTGTGCCAATACCAAACTGTTTTCAGGACTATAGTTCTATAATAGAGCTTGAAGTCAGGGATGGTAATACCTCTGGAAGTTCCTTTATTGTACAGGGTTGTTTTGGCTATCCTGGGTCTTTTGTTTTTCCATATAAAATTTATAATTGTTCTTCCAAGGTCTTTGAAGAATTGTGCTGGGATTTTGATGGGCATTTCATTGAATCTGTAGATTGCTTTTTGGCAAAAGTGCCATTTTTACTATGTTGATCCTACCTATCCAAGAGCATGGGAGATCTTTCCATTTTCTCGTATCTTCTTTAATTTCTTTCTTTAAAGACTCAAAGTTCTTGTTATACAGGTCTTTTACTTGTTTGGTTAGTGTTACTCCAAGATATTTTATGTTGTTTGTGGCTAATGTAAAGGGTGATGTTTCTCTGATTTCTTTCTCAGCCCATTTATCATCTGAATATAATAGGGCTACTGATTTTTTTGAGTTAATCTTGTATCCTGCCACTTTGCTGAAGGAGTTTATCAGCTGTAGGAGTTCCCTGGTAGAGTTTTTTGGGAACACTTTTACATTGCTGGTGAGATTGTAAAATGATGCAGACACTTTGGAAGCAGTTTGAAAGTTACTTAAAATGTTAAATATGAAGTTATAATGTGATTTAAAAAGTCTAGTAGCGTATATACATTCAAACAGTATTAAAAACATATGCCTATAGAAAATATATGCATTAATAATTAATGGGAATGTTATTTAGAATTAGCCAAAAGATGGAAATAATCAACTAACCCTAACTGCAACACTAAGAAGATAAACAAAATGAAATATTTTTCAATCATAAAAAATTAAAAATTGATACATACATAATTATTGAAGTTAAAAAAGCCATACACAAAAAGGACTGTATGACTCAATCTATATGAAATGTCCATAGTAGGTAGATCTATGGCAGAAAGTAGAATAGAGGTTTGGGAGGCTAAAAGAGGGAAGAGTTGGGAGTGATTGATAATAAATATAGGTTTCTTTCTTGGTTGACTGCTGATATTAAATAGTTATGAGTGGTAAAGTGTGTGAATATAACCAAAACAATTGAACTGTGTACATTAAATGAGTAACTTTCACTGTATGTTTTAAAATGAGATATTGGGGGAGCTTGGTAGTCTTCATGTAAACAGACTCCTGACATGAATGACTCTTTTATCAAACTGCCATTCAGCCCCTGGAAACATTTAGAAAAATATCAGATTTTGATATTATAAATAGAAAGATATATATATAGAGAGAGAGAGACAGAGAGAAGAATTGGCTAAAATATCTATAAGATAAACTTCTAGACTAAAAATGCTGAGGCGAAGAATAAATATATTTTTATTTTAGTGAATGTTACTAAATTGCTCTCGTTTCCACCAGTTTATGGTACCAGTAAGGGTTTTACTATGTGTCTGTAAAATCTTAATATATACGTTCAAATAAAATCATTATTATATAAATATTAGTGAAATTAAACCTCTGATCTAAACATAAATATTTTTCAGTATGCAATTGGCTTTTAAACTTAAAGCATTACACACTATATAAAAGTCTTAAATGATTATATTGTCATTTCATCAAAAATGCATAGATACAATAGCTGTATATATTTACAGGATACAGTATAACATTTCAATGCATGTATATAATCTTTTCTTTATGGGATTATGGCATTTAGACTTTCTGCCATATTCCTTCATACTGTTGGTTAGTATTCACATATTTTGATGTGTTTGTATTTTTTGATAAGTCTCCAACCTGTTTGAGTTTATTGGTGTAGAAATAAATTAACAATCTAGTAGTTATTCCAGCTTCAGACTTGGTGAGCTCTTCAAAGATTTAAGCGCTAGCCGGGTGGTGGTGGCGAACGCCTTTAATCTCAGCACTTGGGAGGCAGAGGCAGGCGGATCTCTGTGAGTTCGAGGCCGGGCTGGACCGACAGCCTCCAAAACAATACAGAGAAACCCTGTCTTGTAAAAACCAAAAAAAAAAAAAAAAAAGAAACTATAGTCCACTATACCATTGCTTATTCAACTCCTTATCTTTTTCCTTTCTAGTTCTTCTTCCCTTCTTCTATAGCTTTTTTATTTCTTTTGTGGTGTCAGTTCTGTCTTTCTGCCTTTACACAGTTTTGGAGTTTGAACCTGGGCTTTTGTTACAACACCTTTACCCTCTTTCCTTTCTTTTTATTTCCCTTTCTAACTTTTATTAAGTCAAATCATTGGAATATAACATTCTCTCTCTCTCTCTCTCTCTCTCTCTCTCTCTCTCTCTCTCTCTCTCTCTCTCTCTCTCCCCATACTTTTCCCCTGGGAGAATCTCTATGTTCAATCCTCAACTAAGTAATTTTAGTTTTGGTTGTGTGGATTGCTAGTAACTATTCTAGTAAAGTGTAAATTTTTGACAATTATTTTAAAATCTTAGATATTTGGAATATTTTTGCCTGAGTAGCATACCAGCCTTATCTATTTAGGAAATTCTTAAACAATCATTTGTAATAATATGTATCTCTTTAATGTTGAAGTCAAAACTCTGATCTGAGGTATACTACAATGTAGGTATATGATTTAAGTTCTACCAGTGAGATGCCCTAACATGAGACTTGAATGCAAAACTTTCAACATACATAAAACAGTACTATATGACTTTCATTTTTGTTGAAAAGGAAGTAGAAAAGGAACTTGGTTCTGGGGGATATCACACGTTCTTAACAGAGTGGTGGCACTGTGCTGGCAGCAGTAGTTGTTGCATTTAAAGTAAATTTCTTGCCCTCTAATGCAGGAGCAATAGTTTTTCTTATAAGGAAAGTAGCATTATTCCCGACCATTATTTTCAGTAATTAAGCTTCAAGATTGTTGGGGTATTCTTTCTTTTATAAATAATTGTACTATGTACATAGCCCAAATTTCAAAATCTCTTTCTCAAATAATCTCTTCCAACCTTTTCCTCAGTCCTTATAATGCCTCATTTCCCACATTTTCTGTACCCTAATGGATCCTGCAATACACTGACTTTAACAACCTTTTACTGTCTGTCATATACTGTCTCCATATCTTTACTTGTTTTCCTTACTTGACTTTGGAGTCCATAATTACAGTCATTCTCAGATTTTTACCCTTTAAATCCATCATATTCACATAAGAAATAAAGAAGATCCTGAATAAATCCTACACTCAATGTATTTCATTTCCGTATTTACTGGTTTGTTCTTCATTTAGTTTTAATCTCTTCTAATTCATGGACAATAATGTCAACTGAGTTTGATTACACTATATTGTTTTTATAACCAGATATTTGACTATTTTATACCATCTACTCTTTACTTAAACTGACATTATCAACAACGGGTTTCTTACCGTACTTAATAGTCTTGTTTTATAAACTACTTTTGTTACTATTGCCATTTGCTAAATTTTGTCTTCTTAATTGATCTATTAGTATCATTTACATAATAGATTATGTTTTTCTTCATGAAACTCTTTGCTTGAGTTCTAGGCTAACTTTTCTTCTTTATCTCACTGATTCTTCTTAATATTTTTGGTGGTTATTTTAGTTTTCAAATGGGAAAACCTGAAACAATGCAAGTTTCAATAATTAAATAACAATGAAAAATGGTATTTGATACAATCTACCTTCGAGCAAGTATTTTCACTATCATATTACCCGTAATCTCACAACTAATTAAATGTTATTTACAAATGTTTATTGTTTTATTGATATTATCCTTATATAAAATATTTATTATTTAACTAGGTATGATCACCAATTTTAAACTAAGATACACAAACATCTAGAACTTATCAATAGCAAGAAAAATTTCCTTATAACATGTCACAAGAAACGAGTTCAAAGTATTAGGATGTAAAACATAAATCTCATTCTTTCTCCCTCTCTAAAACAGTGTTACTCTATATATGCAACACAGACCAGTCCATAAAGTGCTACTGATCTATTATGGAAATATTTAGATTGTTTCATGTTAATACTGCATCTATGCACATCATTTACTACTTTACCAAAGTCCATGCCAGATTACATTTTTTAGTAAAGTAGTCCGCCACACAGAGTTGAAAAGTACTGTTCTAAGAGTATCATAATAATGTTTTAGCTCAGGTGGTGTAGTTTCACTTATTGTTTTACCTTTGTCTTCCTCAGGGTTGGCCATTAAACCAAAGGACCTGGCTGGCTTCCCAGAAGTTGTTTCTGCATAGTTTAATAGCTATAGCCAGTGAACAGAAAGTGCATTTCCTGCCACCATACTGCAATATTATTATTAAAATAGTAAGGGTATTCACTTCTGGTTTTGGCACTAAGGTTTGAGATACTGCATTGAGTCAAGAAGCTTACAAAAGTGCAACATTTTGGAATGTGGATTAATAGAGATAAAATAACTAGGATTATTTACTGTTAAAACATGTTGCGCCTGATAATTTGGAAGAACAAAGTAAATGTTATCCCATTTTCAGAAACACTTTCTAACTGCTTAATGTAGGAATCGTTTTTTTTTTAATCAGGGAAAGTGTTTAATCAATGACATATATACAAACTATCATTGATGCTGTAATAATAAATCCTGCAGTGAGTTGAAAATTAGATGGATCTCTAAAGAAATGAAATAAAATTTAATCAATATTCATTAAGAGATATATTCTATGATTGCCCTTTAATTTGTAGAAAACTTATATTATGAATCAGAAAGCATACAAAACTGAGATCATTTGAGGTCATTAAAGGTTTGCTTGGAGATGTATATGAAAACCTATGTTATGAATCAGAAAGCATACAAAACTGAGATCATTTGAGGTTATTGAAGGTTTGCTTGGAGATGTATATGATGTCAGATCCACAGTTTGGAGCCAAGAAGTGATAATGAAGAAAGAATTAAAGACAATTCTCTCTTTCTCTCATATACAAATATGTGTCTGCAGCCATGTGTAACATGAACATTTCCTGTAGCCTTTTTACATAAAACATATTTATTCAGGTATTAAGCCTATAAAATGATCTTTTCTTCCAATTCTACTTCAGGCTATTTAATTATATTGGAGTTGATTTGTTGTAGTAATGTGTAGCAGTACATTGTAGATTAACCCATTTAATCTTTCCAGAATTTGAGAGTCTCCTAGTGAGGAAAGGTTAGTTCATATGTTATTAATGATAAGGAATATAAGATTTATACACAATAAGGATAAAGCAAAGTATGAAAAAGAACTAAGTACTAGTTTAACTTTGTTTTTAAATGTATTTATGTTTATTTACTGTGTATATACATACAAATATGTCACTGCACACATGCCACTGTACACATGTGGGAGTCAGAGGACAACCTGCAGGAGTTGATTCTCTCCATCATGTAAGTGGAATAGGTGAGGATCAGATTTAGGTCATCAGGCTTGGCTGCAAGTACCTTTATCTGTGAAGCTGTCTTGCCTGACCCCACTATCTTGACATAAACACAAATAAAAGTATTTTTCTCTTACACTTATATATTGAGGATTAACAGATATCTAGATTATGGCTGGCAGTATTAAATCTTGGAGAACAGAAAAGTTAATTAAGCATGGGAATTTCCAATTATTTATAGGGTCTTTACATTGCATTTTCATTTAAAAAGTTTAAAATGTAGCAGAATTAGAAACCCAGCATGTTGCTAATGAAGTTCTGTGTCACTGAAGTAATTTCTTAAAATCAAAGCAAAGGGAATAATTTAGTGTCAAATTACCTACAGTGAGCATAATTAGGCAGTTTACTGTGAATTATTTATGACTAAACATCACAGAAAAATGTAAAAGATTGATATTTATTTGTTGTAGATATATAAAATAAAGTAACAAAATATTATTTTAGGAAAAGTTAAAAATTTTCTTATTAGTCAATTCATACTGCTGCAAATACCTTGAATCAAGAGTGAAAGGTAGAAATGTAAACAATGATAGCAGTGCTGCTGTTGCCCTAGATTGAATTACAAAACAAGCAGCACATTTAGAAATTCATGCTGGAAAAATCCTTTCAAATGTGTCTGAATACAGAACAGTTACAGTGTTTGTGCAGTCATGCAGTTTGGACTTGTGCCAAGTGTAACGCTCTTGTATTCCTGGTCTTACTCTCCTGATGAGGAATCTGAAGGCTAGGTTACAATTCAAGGTCTCTATGGATGGCCTAATTTTCTATCCAGTGATTTTGGGATTTCACCCCACTATGTTTGATAGTGAAAATAATAATATGAACAACTAACATACATTTGGAACTTACTATGTGTTAAGCCATATGTAAGACAAATTACATAGTTTATCCCAATAAAGCTTTGCAATACAGCTGTTAATTTTAAAATTCTTATATCCAGATAGAAAATTGATGTTTGATTATGTTAAATGAATTACTGAAGATCAAATTATTTTAATCTGCCCAATTTAAAGTCTGCTGAGAAAATAGTATTTTTCCCTGAAGAAAAAGATTATTTTTGTTTAAAATATAGAGTAAATATCATGGAGCAATAAATTCTGTCAAACCTTCATATCTATCTACCTATTGCCCTTAGAGGTGGTTGCTTTTAGTCATGCCTCTAAATTGCTGTCAGTAACTCTCCTTAGTTACTAGTCACAATGGTCCTTAAATCAGTCCCAGTTTTGTGGGCTCCTCAGTAGTCATGTAATTTAATATTGCAAAGAGTCTCTGAATCACCTTCTTAAAATACACTTTTTAAGTCATATAAACAGTTAAGAAATAAAAGACCTTTTCTGTTGCTTCAAGAAAACTAAGATATGAAATACTAGTTTTCTCCCTATATTTGTCTATTTGAAAAACAAAAAACTTGAAGAATGCAAATTGGTCTAGTATAAAATTCACAGGCTTAGAAAAAAAGTAATTTTTACAACAGATATTCTTGAGGCCAGAGTTTAATAGGATCTGTAATTTCCATAAGGAACACATGAGTGGTTCTAAAATGGGATTAGGAATTGGGAAGGAATTCTGTATTCCTTAGTCATGCATTAAGACATTATTGTTAGCAAAAGGGATCTGCTAGAGCATTCTGTTTGCCCTTGATTGCATGTATACTTAAAATACAATTTGAATCAGACATATCAGAAATTGAATTGAATCCTAATTCAAGGAAATGGGGGAGTATGAAATCCTAGGTATCACCTAGAAAGGATACTGCAAAGAGTGGGAAAAAATCCACAGGTAGAGCTGCCCCAAGTCAAGCAAAAGCAGTCCATTGCTAAGGGTAGAAAGTTTCTGTGGGAGACTTTCTTTTCATGCTCTGCATAAAGTAAGCAATGGCTATATAAGACTGTGGCTCTGTCTCTCTGACTTTAGTGCGTTGGGTATGCACAATTTTTATTTTCTGCTTTTTGTGACCAATTTCCTCTGTGGGATTAGTGTTTTCTGTGCAATATAGCATGGACAGAAATATTGTAAATAACGTATGCAAGGAAAAGTCTATTGTCACTTGGAATCTGAAGTGAAACTGACAGCACCATTTGCAGAGATAGAGTTCACAGGATGATTAAAGAGCTGTGTCACCTAAAGAGCCCCAGAAAACCAAGCCAGAGATCTTTTGTTTTTGTTTAACCACTTCTTTCCCATAGCAACAGCCCAATTCCCACAGTTTCCTTCTACATAAACTACCTAGTAAGAGGTTACAGATGTCATTGTGTCTGCACATACAAGAGCATGCCGTATAACAGCGTCACCACTTCATGTTTTACTTTTCAAGTACATACATGTCATAGATGTATCACAATTTTATTTTTTATAGCTAAATAGTGTATTATTTTGGTTATACCATTTTGTTTGTGTATTCATCCATTGACAGCCATGTGGGCTGTTTCTCTTATTTTGTGATTATGATATAGGACTTAGGAATACTCATGAACACATTTTGTTTTAAAAAACTCTTTTCAGATCTTTTGTATATAAGCTAAGGAGTATAATGGCTAAGTAATTCTGTGTTTAACTTTATGAGGACTTATCAGACTTCCTCACAAGTGCTGAAACATTACTACCAGAAATGAATAAACTTTTAAATTTCTACACAACTTTACCAGTGTTTGCTGTTTATACTTCTAAAATAAAAATATAAGCCTGAATACCAAATACTGATTATCAGAGGTTGTAAAGAGTATAGGTGGAAAGAGAAGGGATAAGGAAGGTGGATAAAGGTAGCAAAACGGAATTATATAGAAAGAATCAATTCTGCTGAGTCATAACACAGTGAGATAACTGTAGTTCACAATAATTTATTATGTATTATTTGAAGATCTAGGAGAGAGGAGCTTGTAGGCTCCAAATATAAATGATAAGGAGGGTGCTGGAGACAAGCTCAGTGATAGAGTACTTGCATAATATATGAGGATCTGTGGGTTTGAGTCTTATCACCATAAAATATTTTTAAGCAGTTATAAGGAGATTGCTAATTATTCTGATTTGATCAGTTCAAGTTGTAGTATGGAACTATCAAAGTGAACTCCATTAATATATATAATCAACATATACTAATAAAATTAAAATTATAGGTTACTGCCATCCAAAACTAAAAGGTTTCTGATCAGACAGTAGATTCCTTGTTTCTTCTATGATTGTTCCACCTCATAAACTAGGTGATACTGAATTTTGAATACAGATTAAATTTTGGAAATATTTGTTAACCAAACATAGAAAAAATCACTGTTGGAGGGCTCAAAATGTTGAAACAGACTCTAAGTAGAATTGTAACTTGAAATGTTTTTGCTAGTACTTCTTGCTTCAGCTGTTCTAATCTAGGCAATTCTTATCAGTTTTTGCCCTGGAAGCTCTGTGTTTGTTTTTGTCTTTTCTTTTTCCTTTGGCATATATTTTTTTCTGTGAATTGTGCACACCAGAGAGGAATTTTAAAGCTCTTCTTGCAGAAATGCATTCTTCTGTTTAAACTTTAAACTTAAAACTAATCTCCTGTCTTGCACAAGCACGTATACTAGGGAAAAGAATGGAAAACATTATTAGTAACCTGGACTCCTCACATATTCACTAAAGATAATTCTGTCTCTGCACACTCTGTTCTGGACTTTGTTCCAAAGTTCAGGACAATGGTTAAGACAGAAAAATAGAACAAGCCAGGTTTTGTTTGATTCATTTACATTGGAAAGGGCAGAGAATTATAAAGAAAGAAAGAAAATAACTTAGGATAGATATGAATGTTTTGGGTGTTTTGAGGGAATAGAGTCTGGAGTATCAGATACATACTAAGTCAGAATGTAGAGAAGAAAAGACGTGAAAATCGTTTTTGATGGACCTCTCTACATTGTGAGTTGAATTTAAAATGTAAATTTATTGTAGTATTTTCTTATCTTTTAAAAAGGCATTTAATTATATAAGACTCCATTTTTGAGATTGCCATTAGGTTGATTGATTTTATTAAGTAATATTTAGAGGAAAAGACTTAATTTTACCAAAAATTGTGGGAAATCTTGGGATATCTGCCAGCTCTGATAAAAGTAAAGATGGTAATAACCTGTGACATACATCTTCTGTTTCTTCCTTAGAGAAAACACGCATATATGTGTAAAATAACATTTCCTGAAATATTTAAAATTTTTGAAAGCAGTCTGAATGTCTAATAATAGATAAATAAATTAAATTTTATATCTGATGGTATGGTATTCAGGAATCACAATAAGTAACATTGGCACAATATTACTTATTGTGAATGACTAAATAAATAAATGCATAACATTGATATAGAAAGTAGTGAACAAAACAATATCATAAATTTTATGACTACATGTATGTGTTCATAAAACAAAATATTTTATGAACAATTAAACAAGAAAGCTTATGATAGTAGTGGTTTTGGGGGTTTTATAACAGGCAAAGTAAATTAAATCAGGAATGGTGACCAAAAGGGTGTCAGATCTATCTATAATGTCCTAATTTTTGCAAAAACTTTTTAAAATTAGGAAATGGCTAAATAGTCTAGAAAATCTTGTGAGCCCTTCAACTGGCTTCCAATGGTGATATAGGAATTTGGCAATGGTATATTTTGGCTGTTATTCTTAACTAGATTTTATTCAGTTTTCACTATTTAAAATCTGCATTAGTGTTTTTTATTTTAAATTTTTATTCACTTCATGTACCAACCACAGTTCCCCCTCTCCACCCCCACATCTACTTCCCAGAAAGTGTAAGGCCTCCTATGGGGAGTCAAGGGACCCTGGGACATCAAGTTGGGGAAGGACCAAACCCCTTCCCCTGCATCAAGGCTGACCAAGGCATCCCACTATAGGGAATGGACTCCAAAAAGTCAGCTCACACACCAGGGATAGATCCCACTGCCAGGGGCCCCACAAATAGACCAAGTCACACAACTGTCACCAACTTGTCTATTTCAATCCCATCCAGTTTCCCCAGCTGTTATTTTTTTAAATCAAATATATGGCTTCATGTAATCACCACCACAATAAAGACACAGAATTCTTCCACAACCATAAAGAAACCCGTGTACAACCTTTTGATATTATTATTTACTCTTTGCCATTACTATGTCATTCTTGTCCCCTAGAAACTGCTTATATTTATTTCCGAAGTTTTGTCATTGTGATAATTCTATAGAAGTGGAACTGTATGGAATGTAACATTTTAGAACTGGTGTTTCATTGAGTACAGTAACTTGAATAGTAGCAAATTTGTTACTTGTATTAATAGTCCATTTTTATTTTGGAGTTGTATTTTGTGGTATACATATAACATGGCATGTTCAACCTCTTATGGTTATCTGAATTTTCCACCACTTAGCTGTATTAAATTGATATTTAATTGATGTACATGCTTTTGCATAAATGTAAGTCATTTCTCAAGGATAAATATTTAGGAATATAATAGCTGAGTTTTGTGGTTTATTGCATGCTTAGTCCTTAAGTAATTATGACACTATTTTCTAAGTGGCTTTATTGTTTAGCATTTCTACTAGTAATGTATAAAATACTCAAGTTCCATATATCTTCATGGGTTAGTAAATTGTTTCAACACTTTAGTAGCTGATAGAGGCAATTTTTTAAAATGTAATATTAATTTTCTTTATGATTTTAGAAGCTCCAATCCATGTATAGCTGGCTCTACTGTTTTTTTTATTTTGAGGCCTATTTCAAAGGAGAAAACCATGGCAGAAAGGCAGAAGGCAGGAATCCTATCTACCTAATTACATCCAGGAGCAATACCTAGGTGTAACAGGAAGGAGGCAAATAAAGATATACCTACCCTTGAAAAGTATATTCCCTGAAACATACTTTTCCAGCTAGGCCCCACTTTACACAGTTGTACCACATCCCAATAGTCTATTTATTTTGAATTCAGAAGTGGTTTAAACCAATGATTAGGTAAGAGGCTTCCTTTTTTCTGAATTTGTGTATTTTATTATATAGTCTGATCACATTTCCGCCTCCCCAAACTCCTCCCAGATCCTCCTCACCCACCCAAATCCACCCTTTCATTTTTCTCTCTCATTAGAAAACAAACAGGCAACTAAAAACAGACAAACAGAATAAAACAAACAAACAGAAAAAAGGAACCAAAGGAAAAACACAAAAAACACCTACAGAAACAGAGATACACACACTTGCACAAACAGAAATCACATAGAAAACAAAATTATTAACGATAATATATTAGCAAAGGACCTGTAAGGTTAAAAAAAGCCAAGACAAAGCATTATTAGCCCCTCCCCCAAAATAAAATGTCAGACAAAGCATTATAAGACAAAAAAACTTCTCTAAAATACCACTGAGTTTATTTTGTGTTAACTATTACTGGGCCTGGGGCCTGTGTGTAAGTGTGGTTTATATACCCAGGAAGACTCTGTTGGAGATAATTAGTTTTTCCTCTGTGAATAGTTGTCAATTGGAGATAACTTCCGGGTTTGGAATGCAGGCTTGTGTCTACTTCCCCTTAATGCTGGAACCCCATGTGGCTTAGACTCATGCAGGCCCTAAGCATGCTGCCATCATCTCTATGCATTCATATGTGTGTCAGCCAGGTCATATCTAGAAAACCTTGTTTCCTTGGTGTCTTCCATTCACCACTGTCTCTTACAATCTTTCTGCCTCCTCTTCCACAAATTTCCCTAAGTTCTGAAGGGAGGAATTTGATGGGATATCCCATTTAGAATTGAGTGCTCCAAGGTCTCTCACTCTTTGCACAGGGCCCACCTACTGCAGGAGGAAGCTTCTCTGGAGACGGCTGAACAAGACACTTATTTATGCATATAGAAGAATGTCATTAGAATTAATTTTATTGCTATGTTCTCTTCTGGGTCTATGGCCTATCTAGTCTCAGGTTCTTGGCCACCTGAGCAGTGTCAAGAAGAATGGGTTCCATCTCATGTAGTGGGCCTTAAATCTAATCAGATATTGGTTGGTTACTTCCCACAAGGTTTGTGCCACTATTGCATCAATGTATCATGCAGGCAGGTCACCATTGTAGATTAGAGAGTCTATAGCTAGATTGGTGTTTACTTTTCTCCTCAGGTAGTATGCAGAGTACCTTCTGATAGCATGGACACTAGACAGTAGGGGTGAAGGTTCTAGGTGGGCAGCAGTTCAACTTACCTGTGTTCAGTGAGTGTTGTCTTCAGCAACAGGGACTTACCATCAGTTTGTGGAGAGCCACCATTAGCCTTAGCGGTAAATTTGATTGTTTGGGGGTTTCCATGGGCCCCCTTCAGCTAACAACTTGATTAATGGCACTGCATGTGGTGGTAAGAGATGTCTAGATAGGGTTTTGTTTTTCTTTGTTTGGTGATTCCATTTAGAATTCTTTCATATATGTACATAGTTTAAGAAACTTCTACTATAGTAGATTTCCACCTGAATCCTCAAATGACTCTTATTTTTAGCTGTCCCTCTCTATATTCTGTCCTTTAACATCTTCCTTCCCTCCTCTTCATTTAACCCCACTCATCTAGCTGATCTACAAGTGTATATTCTATTTCCCCTTCCTTAGGAGATCCTTATCTTCAGCCCTAGTCCTTTACTCTATATCTAGTTTGTTTATTCAAAGATAATACCCACATCTAAATGAATACATACCACATTTGTCTTTTGGGATCTGGGTAACCTCACTCAGAATGGTGTTTTTCTAGCTTCATCCATTTACCTGTGAATTTCACGATTTCAGCTTTTGTAAACAACTGAGTAATATTCCAGGTTTTTCTTTTACTTTCCTGGTATCTGTAGCTACTCAAAGCTGTATATTCACATATAAAGATTTGGAACTAGGAACCACAAATAAGAGAGAATATGTGACATTTGTGTTCCTGGATTCTGGTTATTTGGTATAATATCTTCTAATTCCACACATTTACTTGAAAATTTCATGATTTCATTTTTATTTAGAGCTCAGTAGAATTCAATTGTGTACATGTACCACATTTTCATCATTCATTTTTGAGTTGAAGAACATTTTGTTTCCATTTCTTAGCTATTATGAGTAAGTGATAATGAATATTGCTGAGTAATTATCTGTGGATTATGTTGAATCTTTTGGGCATATGTCAAAGAATGGTATAGCTGGATTATACGGCAGATCTACTTTTAGCTTTTTGAGAATTCTCAACACTAATTTCCATAGTGGCTAGACCAGTTTTAAATCCTACAAAAAGCAAACGAGGTTCCCCTTTCCCAACATACTGCCAGCATTTTGTTGTCCATTGTTTTATTGATCTTAGCCATTCTGATTGTGGTAAGATGAAATCTTAATTTGTACCTTGCAACATACATAATAAATAAATACAGAATATTTGAAAAATTGAGAAAATATGTAAGGGAAAATTATGTAATGAAGAGCTATAACCTTTTCATGGATTAATGGTTTAGAAAACTCAATATTCCCACAAACAGACCAAGCTACACAACTGTTTATGGGGCCTTAGTAGTGGAACCAGGACCTGTCCCTGGTGCATGAGTTGGCTTTTTGAAATCTATTCCTCATGCAGGGATATCTTTCCCAGCCTTGATGTAGGGGGAAGAACTTGGCCTTATCTCAATGTGATATGACATGCTTTGTTGATTCCCTGACCCTTTCTGAACAGATGAGGATGGGATGGGGGGTAGATGGAAGGTTGGGGGAGAGAGGGGTAACTGTTGTTGGTATGTAAAAAAAGAAAAATTAATAAAAAAGAAAATTCAATATGCTTAAAATAGAATTTCTCCCCAAACTTAACTGCAATTTCAACTAAGTCCCAAACTAAAACTTCTGAATGCTTTTTCAAAAAATAACAAGCTAGTTTAATATTTATGTAGAAATACAACAAAACCAAAAAGTTTTTATAATTTATTTAAAAATAAAATGTGGGGGATAGAGAGATAGCTCAGCAGTTAAGAGCACTGTCTGCTCTTCCAGAGGACCTGGGTTCAATTCCCAGCACCTACATGGTAGCTAACAACTTTCTGTAACTCCCGTTCCAGGATATATCACATGCTCACACAGACATAATGTAAGCAAAACACCAATGCACATGAAAAAAATACATTTTAAAAAGAAAATTGAACAAATAAAATTTGAAGAATTATACTAACTGACTTTATGACATATTATGTCAATAATATTCAATAGTATGCTATTGGCATAAAGATAAGCCTACAAATCAGTGGACCAGAATTCAGAGTTCTGAAATAGATTTGTTTAAATATAGCAGATTGAGTTTCAACTAAATTGCTAAGAGTAATTAGTGCTTTTGTTGGAGACATAAAGAATACCTTTTTCAATAAATTATGCTGAGATAACTGAATGTCTGTATGTAAAACAATTAGTTGTAATCTCACACCACACAAAAATTAATTTAAATTGGATCATACACGTAAACATAAAAATTAAACCCATAAAGTTCTCATGATAAAATATGGGAGAAGATCTTTGTGACTATGATAGAATGGATAAGTGGCTCCAAAAATGTCTTCTTTTTGTCCCTGGAATCAGTAAATAGTTTGTCTTCTATGGTGAAAGGGGATTTGAAGGTATAATTAAAGAAGTTGAAATAGGGACATTGTCCTGAATCATACTGGTGGACTCAGAGCAATCACAAAGGTCCTTATTAGAGGAAAACAATAGGTATATAGATGAACAAAAAAGATGGATACAGAAGTTGAAATGATGATCATTAAAGGTGGAAGAAGAATTGTATTCCATGAAATAAGGAATACAAGTGATCTCTATAAGGAAGAAGGCAAGGAAAGAGGTTGTCTTCAAGACTGCAAGGGAAAATGTGTAGCATGAGTTCTATTTGGTCTTAATAGTAAAAAACTGGAGTCAGATATTGGGAAGTGAAAGCTGAAAGATCATAGAAGCAGAGAAGCCAAGCCATTAGAGCTCTTACCTCTACAAAATCCTCAGACTGGAAAGAGACCAAGCTCCTGTCTCCTCCTGCCTAATCACTTCCTCTCTCCACCCTGCCATCTCACTTCCTATCTGTCTTTACAGACCTCCAGACTTCTATGGTTAGCTGGTGGCTAGCTCTGCCCTCCGATCCTCAGGCAAGCTTTATTTGTACAAACAAGATATCACTGCAAAAATACCTTTGTCAACAATGTAATTTAGGCTTCACAAGAGCCACTGTATATTTCCGACTCTAAGAATTAAGATAACAATTGTGTTATTTTAAACCATTTTGTTCATATAATTAGCTATAACTGTAATTTGGAAAGTAGTAACGAGTTAGGCAAAGATTTCTCAAATAAAATCCAAAAGCAAGTTCCATTAGAGATAAAAGTTCAAAAACTTTATTTTTTCGCCAGGCCTTGGTGGCGCACGCCTTTAATCCCAGCACTCGGGAGGCAGAGGTAGGCGGATCTCTGTGAGTTCGAGGCCAGCCTGGTCTACAGAGCGAGTTCCAGGACAGCCTCCAAAGCCACAGATAAACCCTGTCTTGAAAAAAAACCAAAAAAAAACTTTATTTGTTCCAAGTCTGACTTCAATTGTTGGTAAACACAACAGAAAGTCTAAAACTTAGAATGAATGACTTAAAAGAATTCTACAATAATGATATAATCCAATATGTAAAACATGATGCAAATTGAGATCTCACCAAAAATATACCCAAATAACCAACTAAAAACCTGAAAAGATTTTAGCATTATTGTTCATTAGGGAAATGCTATTCAAAACTATTCACTATGCAAACAAGAGCAAAAAATTAAAAAAACTGACCACATAAATATTTCAAAGGATGTACAATGACTATTATATGATGTGAATGGAAAGAAAAACAAGATATATATATGTGTGTGTATGTATGTATATATACATATTTATGTAATACATATTTCAGTGTTCACTTCACATTTATTGATCATTTTGCTTCCAATGTAAATATACAATTAACAGCAAAATATTTTGATTGTTCAGTTCAGACAGGAGTAGGCTTATATGGCCCTAGTGCTCTCTGTGATTTTCCTTTACGAAGAATAGAATAAGCTGTTTATATGTTCTTAGTTACTGACTATTTCTCCCTACAGTAACTGAAAGCCCTTTGTGGACAGATCATACCTGATGCTTGAAGAAGATCATCCACCATTACCAAGTTGTCTTTCCTCTAGAGATATAAGGATGCTTAAATGAATGTAAATCAATAAATGCAACACCTCACATAAATGTAGTCAAGGACAGAAATTACATTTCACATTCCAATAGGTGTAGGAAATGCATTTATCAAATCCAACATCTCTCATGAAAAAAAAAGCTCTTGCATAATTAGGAAGAGAGTGACATACCTCAACATAATAAAGAGCACATAAAACAAAACTCTGACCAACATTACACTAAATGGGGAAAAACAGAAAGCATTTTCATTAAAATAAGGAACAAGATTTGTTGCACAGTCTCTACTCATTTAACATAGTATCCAAAATATTAGGGCAGTAAGACAAGAGAAGCAAGTAAAAGGAAGATGAATAATAAGTAAAAAGTCAAAGAATCCTTATTTGTAGATGATACTATTCTATGCATAAGAGACCCCCAAAATCCACCAGAGACCTCTTAGGACTGACTGATAAACACTTTCAGCAAAATGGAAGGTTACAAAATTAACACTCAAAAATCAATAGCCTTCCCATATATCAGTGACAAACAAAATAAAAAAAGAAATCAGGTAAACTACCCCATTCTCAATTACCTAAAAATTACTATGGAAAATATAACTAAGGATATTTTACCATCAAAACTTTAAAACACCAAAGGAAGAAACTGAAGAACACAGAAGATAAAATTTCTATGCTCATGGATTTGAAGACTGTGAAAATGAAAATCTTACCAAAAGAAATCTACAGATTCAATGCAATGCCCATCAAAAGTTTAGTCCCAATTTTCACAAAAATAGAAAAAAATATTAAAATTCATTTAGAAGTACAAAATACCTCGGATAGCCAGAGAAATCCTGAGCAAAAATTAAAATGCTAAAGATATCACTATACTTAATCTCCTTATATTATAAATACATACCAACAAAACAGAATAATAGTTGGAAAAAACAGACATGAATACCAAACAGAATAGAAGAACCAGATATAAATCCACTAAGCTATAGTCACCTAATTTTTGACAAAGATGACAAAAATATCATTGGGAAAGAAAGCTTCTTTAACAAATGATGCTGGAAAAATGAATATTCAGATGTAAAAGGAGGAAACCAGATCTTTATCTCTCATACTACAAAAAAACCCGACTCCAAATAGATCAAAGACATTAATATAAGTCTGGAAACTCTAAAACTGCTGGAGGAAATGTGAGGAAAACACTTCAAGACATAGGCATAGGCAAAAGCTTTCTATATGGGACTCTAGTAACTCAGGAAATAAGACTAACACTTGACAAATAGGACCTCATAAAATTTTTTAAAGTTTCTGTATAGCAAAGGAAACAGGTAAGTAAAGAAATAGCTTACAGAATAAAAGAAAAATTTTACAATCTATACATCTGAAAGATTAATAACTAGAATACAGAAAGAACTGAAACAATATTGAACAGTAAGAAAACAAACAATCCTACACCCCAGAGGTCAGGGAACCCTCTAGAAGAGGAGGCAGAAGAGTGTAAGAAACAGAGTGGAGACACCAAGAAAACAAGACCCTCTAAATCAACATGATCAAACTTCATATGAACTCACAGAGTACAGGGCCAGCATGGGTCTGCACCAGGTCCTCTGGGTATGTATTATGGCTTCTAGTTTAGTGTTTTTTTATTTTTAATTTTTATTTAAATTAGAAGCAAGTTTACTTCACATGTCAATCCCAGCTCCCTCTCCTTCCCCTCCTCTCCTGCCCCTCCACAAACCCTTCCAGCCCCCCATACCAACTCCGTTCCCCAGGGTAAATGAGGCCCTCCATGGGGAATTTCAAGAGTCTGTCATTTTATCCAGGGAAGGGCCTAGGTCCTCCCCCATGTGTCCAGGCAGAGAGAGCATGGGCACCCAAACTCCATGTGGGATGGGCACCCAAACTCCATTTGTATGTCAGGGATAAATACTGATCTACTATCCAAGGCCCCATAGATTGCCTAGGCCTCTTCACTGACATCCACATTCAGGGGGTCTGGATCAGTCCCATGTTGGCCTCTCAGCCATCTCAGTCTGGGGTTCAAGAGCTCCCTCTTGTTCAGGTCAGCTGTCTCTGTAGGTTTCACCAGCACGGTCTTGACCCCTTTGCTCATCACTCCTCCCTCTCTGTCACTGGGTTGCAAGAGTTCAGGTAAGTATTTAGCTGTGGGTGTCTGCCTCTGCTTCCATCAGTCACTGGATGAAGGTTCTAGGATGGCATATAAGGTAGTCGTCAAACTCAGTATCAAGGAGGGACATTTAAGTTAGTCTGTCCACTATGGCTTAGTTTGCCAGTTGGTGTCATCCTTGTAGCTCTCTGGAAATCTCACTAGTGCCAGATCTCTCCTCAAACCTATAATGCCTCCCTCTATCGTAGTATTTCTCATCCTTGCTCTCCTCTATTCTTCCCCTGACTCAAACTTCCTGCTTCCCCATGTCCTCCTCTCCCCTCCTCTTCTCTCCCTCTCTTTTTCCAGGCTCCCTCTCCCCTCCCCCACGCTCCCAATCTGCTCAGAAGATCTTGGCTCATTCCCCTTCTCTGGGGTACTATGCATATCTCTCTTAGGGTCCTTCCTGTTTCCCAGACTCTCTGGTTGGCACTCCATGTGTAAAATCCATATATGAGTGAGTACATACTTGTTTGTCTTTTTGTGACTGGGTTACCTCACTCAGGATGGTTTCTTCTAGTGTCATCCATTTGCCTGCAAATTTCAATATTCCATTGTTTTTTCTAAGTAGTACTCCATAGTGTAAATTACCACATTTTCTATATCCTCTCTTCAGTTGAGGGGCATCTAGGTTGCTTCCAGGTTCTGGCTACTACAAATAATGCTGCTGTGAACATAGTGGAACAGATGTTCTTGTTGTATGACTGTTCATCTTTTGGGTATATGCCTATGAGTGGAATTGCTGAGTCTTGTGATAGACTGATAATCATTTTCCTAAGGAATCTCCATACTGATTTCCAAAGTGGCTGTACAAGTTGCCACTCCCACCAGCAGTGGAGATGTGTTCCCTTTTCTCCACATCCTCTCCAGCATAAACTGTCATTGGCATTTAGTGTTTTTGTAGAACTCGTGAGTATGTGAACAAGTGGGTCTCTGATTGTTGTACTTTCTCTTGGGCTCTCTTCCTTCTGTCTTGTCCAACTTTGATCTTACAGTTTTTGTTTGATCCTAATCTTATTTTATTATGTAATATTTTAAAATGAATGAATGAAAACCTAGCCAATAGGGTAAAGGTTTATTCCTGTTGGGAGAGGGAAAATCAGTTTTCTACAATGCGTATATCAACTACTCCAAAGAAGGCCTCATGTTCTCATATTTGGGTGCAGTTGACCAACATATAAACAGACTCCAAAGTTTTCATGTGTGATTTTATTTGGTTACAGTTTTCTTGGTTTTGTTGTTGTATTGTGTTTTTTATTGTATTTTTTGAAAGAATTTAAAGTTGGGTAGGTAGGGAAGGGGAGAGGATCTAGAATGTATTGGGGGAAGGGAATAATATGATCTAAATATATTTAAACATAAGAATTGCTTTAAATAATAAAATATACTACTAATAAAAGAAAACAAGCATTCCAATAAAATGGGCCAATAACATAGACTGATCACAAAAGACAAATTATATGTAGTCAATAAGCATATGTTCAATTGTTTAGCCTCACCAGAGATATGATGCTTGTGTTTTTTTTCAGACACCTGCACTCATGTGCATATATACTCTGCATGCACATATAATTAAGATAATAAAAATAAATATTTGCCAAATGTTTAAAAAGAAATGTGATAAGATGGGCATAGTGGCACACGCCTTTAATCTCAGTGCTTGGGAGGCAGAGGCAGGCGGATCTCTGTGAGTTTGAGGCCAGCCTGGTCTACAAAGAGAGTTCTAGGACATCCAGGGCTACACACAGAAACCCTGTCTTGAAAAAACAAACAAATAAATAAATAATGAAAAGGAATGTGACACATATACCCAACAGAATATTTTATCCATAAAGTATAAAGTTAAAACATGTCTAGAAAAATAGATGCAAATGGGGTTAATCATTAAGTTATTAGTGAATCTCAGAAAACCAAACTTTTTTTCTCATTTGTGGTTCCTAAATTTTGTATATTCCCATAATATCATGTATGTACATATTAAATGAAAATAATAGTGAAATTGTTTAAGGAAACAAAAAGGACTAACAGAAAGAAGGGGGTAAGAGAGGGAGAGTATATATATATATATATATATATATATATATATATATATATATATATATATATATCCAGTAAGACAGTAATAATAAAAGACCATAAAAGGAAAATATCTTTCTTACAAATATATTGGAACTTTAGCTCCAATTTGATTGCATTAAAATATGAGTTCTTTAGTGTAGGAGTGAACCCCACAAAGCTATCCGCCCATGAGGGCGGGGACATGTAAACTGACACAGGTAGATATAAAAGGAAGTGAAAGGAAAAGGAACCTCCTTTTTCTCCTGGAAGCCAGCCATGCTTCTAACTCCTGGTTTGTGCGACTCTCTCTCTCTCTCTCCCTGGTAAATAAATATATTGTTTTCCATATAGCATCGAATATCATTGATACTTTAGGATATAATTAATTCATGAACACAGAGCCCCTTTGGATTGGATAGCAACGTTAGCAAATGACTAGATGGTATAAGATAGATCTCCGTTTGCATCCCTTCTTATTTTAGTCAGGGTTACTATTGCTGTAATAAACACCATGACCAAAACAACTAAAGAAGGAAAGTGGTTATTTGTCTTCCACTTCCACTTCACAGTTCATTATCAAAGGAAGTCAAGAAAGGAAGTCTGACATGGGCAGAATCTGAGTGTAGGAGCTGATCCAGAGGTCATGGAGGAGTTCTGCTTACTGGCTTGCTTCTCATGGCTTGCACAGCCTGCTTTCTTATAAAACACAGGATCACCATGCCAGGGATGGCATCACCCACAAAGGACTGGGCCCTCCCACATCAACCACTAAATAAGAGAATGCCCTACAGACTTGCCTGCAACCTATCTTATGGTGGCAATTTTTCTGTCATGGCTCCCTCCTTTCTGATAACTCTAGCTTGTACCAATTTGACAAAAAAATCTACCAGGCATACTTTTCCATGAAAAATAGTAAGAAGTTCTATCTCTGAAGCACAAGGCGACCGTCTCCAGACTGAATGTGCTAGGGCCTGGTCATGAATTTTCTGATAACAAGAACTGTGAGAGGAGAATTGGTTTTAACTCTTCTTTGCTGAATTCATATTATCCTGTGTTGTTGTTTTGCTGCAGCTGCAGGCGATGAAACAAGAACCACAAAATCCACGTGCAGTTTATTGGGAAAGGGAACAAAGGGGGAGGTAGGTGTTGGCCAACTGGGAACAGAGATAGAAGGGGAAGGGGAAACAAGAAGGGGGAGAAGGGGCAAGCTGGTGGGAGGTGCTCGCTTAAAAGGGAAAGTTTGCACATGTGTACAGAGTCCTTAGGCAGCCACGTAACACATGACATAGCCGCGAAACACAAGGTTCTTTGAGTTGTCTAAGCATCTGCCTGAATGGGGGTGTGCGTATCCTGCTCATTGTCAGGGAGCAGGGCCAGCATGATGCCTGAATCCTTATACCCTGGACATTTATTGTTAGTTATGCAAATTTTAGTTATTGTTTCTATCTAATTGTTTGTAATGTGTCTGTTTAAATTATTTATTCCATCTTGGTCTAACTTTGGTAGGTCATGCATCTACAAATTCATCCATTTCTTTCGGATTTTACAGTTTAATAGAACATAAAAATATGTGTTTATGAGTCTCTGCATTTCCTCAGTGTCTGCTGTAATGTCTCCCTTTTCATTTTTAATTTTATTAATTTCAGTCTTGTAAATCTTACCTTTATCAAAGAACCAACTCTTTGTTTTTTGATTATTTGTATTTTTCCATTCATATTTTATTAATTTTAGTTTTGATTTTGATTACTTCTTCCCATGTTGTTTGTTCTTGTTTTTCCAAGTCCTTCAGGTCTATCTTTAAATTATTGATTTGTGACCTCTCAAAAGATTTTATATAAGCGTTTAGTGTTATAGCCTTTCCTCCTAGAACTGCTTTCCTTGCATCACATAGGTTTTGGTATGTATTTTCATTTTCTTTCCACTCTAGGAATTTAAAATTTTTCTACTTGATATCTCTATTTACCCAATTATCATCTAGCACATATTGTTTACTCTCCATGTTTGTGCTCTTTCTATAGTTCCTATTACTGTTGATATATCTAGAATTAATTGACTGGGGCCTTTTAAAATGCAGAGTGTTGTTTCAATTTTACTATATTTGAGACTTGCTTTGTTTCCTAATATGTGGTAGACTATTTTTTTTAGAAAATTCCATGACCTGCCAAGAAGAATATGTATACTTTAATATTTGGATGTGATGTTCTGTAGATGTCTATTAGGTCCATTTGTTTTGTGATATCATTTAACTCCAATATTTTCCTCTCTGATTTTTGTTCAGGTGAACTGTCTACTGAGGTATTTAAGTCACCCACTATCACTGTGTTGGAATTCATTTGTGGTTTTTGCTATAGTAGTATTTCTTTTATGAAATTGGATGCACAAAAGCGTGGTGCATATATGTTTATAATTGTAATATCTTTGAGTGGATTATTCCTTTAATGAGTATGAAGTGACCATCTTATCTCTTCTGACTATATTTGACTTGAAGTCTATTTTTCTGATACTAGAAGAGATTTGTCTGTTTTTTCATTACATTTTTTAATATCATTTTTCATCCTCTTATTGAAAGATGGTAATTATCATTAATAGTGAGATGTGTTTCTTGAAGGCAACAAGAATATGGATCTTATTCTCTAATCCAACATATTAGTCTTTGTCTTTTGATTGGGGGAATTGAGACAACTACTGTTAAGAGGTACTATAGAAAAATGTGAGTTAATTTCAGTAATTTTATTGTTTTGTAGTATTTCTTAAACTTGTTATTACTATTCTGGAATTGTTTATTTATTCTTGGTGACCTCTTGTATGTGTTAATCCTTCTCTTCATACTGAAGTATTCAATCCAGTATCCTCTGTAGAGATTTAATCATTTAATCTGTTTTTATCATTGAAAGGTTTTATTTTCCCCTTAAATTTCAATAGTTAGTTTTATTGCATATAATAGCCTATGTTGACAACTGTAGTCCTTCAGAACTGAGAACTTTCCAAGCCCTTTATGGTTTTAAAAGTTTCTGTTGAAAAAAATAAAAGTTTCTTTTGAATAATAATGTATTATTCTGATGGGCTTGCCTTTATAAATTACTCGATCTTCCCCTCATTAAGCATAAAATACATCTTCTTTGTTTTGTGTTCTTAAATTTTTAACTATAATATATCATGGGAAGCATCTTTTCTGGCCCTGCCTACTTTAGTATTTTATAGAATAGATGGGACTCTTCCTGTAGGTTTGGGAAACATTTTCTGTGCTCCATTAAAATATGCATTATGCTTCCTTGTTATCAGCATTCTTCTATACCAACAATACAAGGTTATGACTTATCATGATTTCCCAGAGATCTCCCGTGTTATGGCCATATTTTTAAACAATTTATTTTAAAGACTTCTTTTTTACAAAACCAGTATTACCATGATACCAAACCAATTAAAATTATAGGTCAGCCTACCTGTTGAACATAGACAAAAACATTCTTAATCATTTTCAAACCAAATTCAAGAATACAACAAAAAAGATGTAAAACTGTCATATCAGATTCAACTCAGAGATATAGGGATGGTTCAACATATACAAACAGTGAACATAATCTACCACATAGGCTCAAGGGCAGGAACTACATGATATTAAATACACAAAAAGCCTTTGATAAAATTCAACATCTTTCCTAGAAAATACATGAGTATAAGGGCATAACATAAAATAATAAAGATGATCTACAATGAGCTAACATGCTAAATGGAGAAAGGCTTGAAGTGTTTACACTAAAATAATGAACAGAAAAGGGGTGTCTACTTTTTCCACTCCTATTAATAATACTTGAAGTTTTAGCTATAGAAGTATGACAAGGAAATAGGAAAGGAAAAAAGTCAAGTGTCCTTGTTTTAGATTATATTATTCTATATATAAAGATCCTAAGGACTCCACCAGGAAACACTTATATCTGGTAAATTCATTCACCAATGTATCAGGTATAAAATTAACGCACAAAAATCAGTACCCTCCCATATATTAACAACAAACACGCCGAGACAGAATTCAGGGAAACAATCCCATTTACAATAGTCTCAAATTATCTTGGAATAAATCTGGCTAAGGAAGTGAAATATTTGTGCAAGGAAAACTTTAGACACTGAAAAAGTTGAAAAATACAAGAAAATGGAAAGACATATTACAAAAATAGTGATTCTACAAAGAACAATCCCCATCAAACTCCCTATGCAAATCTTCACAAAAATTGAGAACAATTTAAAAATTCATGTGGAAACACAGGGAATCAGCAACAAAAAACCCTGAAAATGAAAATAATGCTAGAGATGTCACCATCTTTGATTACAAGTTATACTACAGAGCTAAATAAAGCATGAAAGCATATACACTGATCAATGAAATTGAATTGGGGGCCTACATATAAGCCCATACTCTTACAAAGACAAAAAATACACATTGAAGAAAAGGCAGCATCTTCAACAAATGGTGCTGGATAAAATGGATTGCCAAATATAGAAGAATGAAATTAGAGCCTTGTGTCTCTCTTATTCTGCATAAAACTCAATTCCAAGTGAATCAGAGACCTCAACTTAAGACCTGATACATTCAACCTGTTGGAGGAGAAAGTAAGGCAGATGCCTCAATTTATAAGCACAGTAAAGACTTTCTGAACAAGATCCCAGTAGTTCAGGGATTAAAAACAACAGTAGCTTTTTTGATCCCTCATGTTCTCCTCACCCTTCCCTTCTCCCCTCCTCTTTCTCCTACCTGTCTTCTCTATCCCCCATGCCCCCAAGTTACTCAGAAGATCTTGTCCCTTTCCCCTTCTTGAAAGGTTGAGTTGAGGGAAAAACAGTGAAGAAGAACAAGCAAAGAGATACCTTGAGCTGACCTGAACAAGTGGAAGCTCATGGTCCCCAGTATGACAGCTGGGAAACCAGCATAAGACTGAACCAGGCCCCCTGAATGTGGGTGTCAGTTGGGGGACCTGGGCAGTCCATGAGGCTTCTGGCAAAGGAACCAGTAATTATACCTAGTGCACGAATGGACTTTGAGAGGCCATTACCTATGGAGGGTTACTCTTTCAGCCTAGATACATGGGAAGGGCCTAGGCCCTGCCCCCAAAGATATGACAGAGTTTGATGATCTCCCATGGAAGGCCTCACCCTCCCCGGGGAGTGGATGGGGAGTGGGATAGGGGGTTGGTGAGGGGCATAGGAGGATGGGAGGGACAGGGAACTGGGATTGATATGTAAAATAAGGTTGTTTCTAATTAAATAAAAATTTATAAAAAAGAAATACCTATGTTAGAGCAGAGGGGGCATGGGGTGGTGGGTTGATGAGGGCAGGGGAGGAGGGGAGGGAGAGGGAGCTGGGAATAACGTATAAAATGTTAAATAAAATTAAAAAAAATGAAATACCTTGATAGAGGGAGCCATTATGGGCTTAAGGAGAAACCTAGCATTAGGGAAATTCCCAGGAATCCACAAGGATGATCCCAACTAAGAATCTAAGTAGCTACCTTAAATACTCTCCCCCTATAATGAGATTGATGACTACCTTAAATGCCATCATAGAGCCTTCATCCAGTAACTGATGGAAGCAGAAGCAGAGATTCATAGCTAAGCACTGAGCCAAACTCATTGAATCCAGCTGTAGAGAGGGAGGAGCGATGAGCAAAGGGGTCAAGACTATGCTGGGGAAGCCCACAGAAATAGATGACCTGAGCAAGTGGGAGCTCACGGACCCCAGTCTGACAACTGGGGAACCAGCACAAGAATGAACCAGGCCCCCTGAATGTGGGTGTCAGTTGGGGGACCTGGGCTGTCTATGGGACCTCTAGCAGTGGAGCCAGTATTTATCCCTAGTGCATGAACTGGCTTTTTGGAGCCTATTCCCTATAGCAGGATACTCTCTCAGCCTAGGTCCTGCCCCAAAGGATGTGACAAACTTTAATGATCCCCAATGGGAGGCTTCACCCTCCCTGAGGAGTGGATGGGAGGGTGGGATGGGGAGTTGGTGAGGGGAATGGGAGGACGGGAGAGAGAGGGAACTGGGATTGGTATGTAAAATAAGATCGTTTTTAATTTAAATAAAAATTAATAAAAATAATAAATAAAATTTTATTTAAAAATATGATAGTGATCACTGGGAAGTTATTCAAATATACCAGGAAGAGTACACTTCATTTAAGAGGTTTGTGTATAAGAAAGACTTAAATAACACTAAGCATATAAGTGAAGAATGTGTGTTTGTGTAACAAAAGTATAACAAGCCAATGAAAGAAGACATGGAAATCCAACTTAAGCTTTCTTACAAAATTACATCTGGAGGAGTATTGCCTGTTTTGAGAGGCACGTCTAAATTTGATAAGTAAGTGTACTTTGTCAACATAGTATAGAAATAGCAGTGAATTATTTTTTCTTTGTAAGACAGTGGGTTTCTTAATACTGGAATTATTCATCTGCTTCCTTGCAAATGTAATTCTTCTTTAAAGCAGAATAAAAGTTCACTCTTCATCTATTTCATACCTTTTTATCCATCCATTTGCTGATGGAAATATAGGCTAATCCTGTGATTTAACTATTGTGAATACTTACTCAATAAACAGCACTGTGCAGGTATCTCTGTGGCACATTGGTCAAAATTGTTTAGGATACATTCTTAACAGTGGTACAACTAGATCATGTGGCAATATTTTGAGCAAGTACAGTAATTGCTCTTGGCTTCAGAAATTTCTCTGTAAAATAAAGAGGTACAGCAGAAAATTCCATTTGTTTTGGTTTATACTTTAACTATGTCTTGTAACCTTAAAATAGCCTGTGGATTAAGCAAAGCAATCCACAATTTAGGCCTAGGTTGTTGAGTTGGCTGGTTTTATGTCAGTCCGACACAAAATAGAGTTATTTTGGAAATTTGGCAAAATTCCCCTGTCAGATTGGTTTCTGGTTGATGATTGATGAGGGAGAGCCTAGCTTATTGTGGGTGACACCATCCCTGGGCTGGTGGTCCTAGATGCCATGAGAAAGAAGACTGAGCCCACTAGGAACAGAAAATCAGTAAATAACAGTCCTCAGTGGCTTCTGTTCCAGTTTCTACTTCCAGCTTTTTTCCTTGAGTTCCTGCTCCAACTTTCCTTGATGATGGACACCAAGTTGCAAGATAAAATAAACCTGTTCCTCCTCAGCTTGCTTTTGGTCATGGTGTTTTATCTCAGCAATAAAAATTCTAAGTAAGACATAAATTGGTATCAGTTCATGCTGTATTTCTGTGACAGGCTTGACCATATTTTGGAGAGGATTGTGGAAGGACTTTAAAATGTGCTAGAAAAGCTGTTGAGTGGTCAGAGCTCATTTCTGTGGGAGTTTAGATGCCCTAAGAATGTTGAGAGTATTGTAGACAATGGAAGCCTGGCTCATGAAGTTTCACAGTAGAGTCTGAGAGGCTCTTAAAGACTCTACTGGGGCCATCAATATTTTGAAATAAGAATCACTAAGGTGAAACCTCAGGTTCACTGGGACAATTGATACTAGCCAGCTGGGGCTGAGGAATCAGCTGTGATTAAGAAAAGTCCAGCATCACTGAGGCAAAATCTTCTGAGAAGTGTTTCCTTAGGATCAGCACAAAGAGGCTGTGGTCTAGAGGATGCCTTGAACTGGCAGTCAAACTTGATAGTTTGTAATAGTCTCTAAAGTGGCATGAAAGGGTCATAGAAAAAAGTTGAGACTTGGTGCTGTATGCCAGGGCTGCAGTTCCCAACTAGAGGACAGGAGAACCCATTGGTGAGGGTATAGCTTCAGTTTCAGTAGAAGGTCCATAATTGAAGGAGTCACGGAGAGATATTGAGGATTGGTGCCATGTGGCAGGGTTAGAGTCCCTCTAAAGAACCCAGGAGAGGCTATTTGTGAAAATTAAGCTCAGCTGCATCAAAGATCTCAGAGTTGTAGAGATGCAAGTATCATGGATGACAGCTAATGATAGCAGCAGCTGTGGAGTGGAGCAGGCCTGAACCTAAGAGACAAGCTGTGTGTGCTCTAGAAGCGCTTTGGAGCCTAGAAAATTATGAATTCCAGAAGCTAACACTGAGCTTTGCACTGCTGAACTTTGGGATTTCTTTGATTTGACTGTTACTGTGCCCTGATTATTCCCTCTTGGAGTAAGAAAGTGTTTAACTTTTTTCTCTTAAGTTTATGGAGATTCACAGCTAAGAGACTTTGAACTTTTAAAGAGACTTTGGTATTTTAGAGACTAGACATTTTAGAGACTTTAGATATTTTAGAGAGACTTTGGATATTTTAAAGAGACTGAACATTTAAACTATTTGAGTTTCTAAAGACCAAGGGACTTTTAAAGTTTGGAATATGTTTTATATTGTGATCATTGAAATTAATATGACATCCTGGGAACAATATGAAAAGAAGGGTTATAGGTTAACAGTGATGAGTTTGTGTGTTGAGTTGACAAGGGGTCAATTGTGCTGGCTGATTTTATGTCAATTTGACACAAGCTTGAGTCAATTTGGAAAAGGGAACCTCAAATGAGGAAATGCCCCCACCAGATTGTCCTCTGGGAAAGCCTGTTGTGCATTTTCTTGACTAAGTATTAGTGAGGGAGGATACAGCTCATTGTGGTCAGTACCAGCGCTGGGATGATGACCTTGTATGCCATAAGAAAGCAGGCTGTGCAAGTCATAGAGAGTAAACCAGGAAACATTATTCCTCCACAACCTTTGCATAAGTTCCTGTCTCCAGATTCTTGCCTTGAGTTCCAGCACTGATTTTCCTGGATGAAGGACTACAAAATTCCCCAAACTGTTTTTTGGTCATGGCATTTTACTACAGCAATAAAACTCTAACTAAGATTGTTGACAGTGGTATACAGTCAAATTCATACAAGGTAAACCCAAGAGTAGAATATTTCATAAAGACTGATGCAACAGTTGTCCATCATCTTTCATTGTCCTTATCTGTGAGCTCATGACAACCTTTTCCTTTTATACTGTGTTCTGTTTTACCTTCATCTACGTATTCAAATGAGTCCCTTGTAAGCCTCATTATTAGGCCTCAGAAAGTGCTGAGACAATCTGTTGGAATGTGATATTTTAATTTAGAGTTGGTGAGGGTCTTAGAAATATAAAACCAATTGAGATAATAGAATTTACATATTGAGAAATGGGAAATACTTTGGAATTACCAATTTCTTTTGAGTGTTTTGAGCTCACAACTTAAACAATCATCTTTTATACTGATAATGTTTTTTGTTAATCACTTTCTCCCTGAGTCATTCTGATCTCTGAGGCAAGGAGCCAATTTTCTTATACAGGAAGGTTATTGTTTCTCCCAGTGTCTGGGGGTGGGTGGGTGGAGATACCTTAAGAGTTGATGTTTGTGCTTAGTTAGGAAGCAAGAATGGCCCACCAAGGGCTGATACAAAACTGTTCTCCATCTTCCTAAAGGTGTCATTTCAAGTCCTAACAGTTTCCAACAATTTCAGACATTTCAAAAGCAAACATTATGGATACATAATGCCTTGTTTATTTGTCTACCTGCCTACCTCTCTACCTATCTACTAACCATACTGTGATAAGGTACTAGAATGCAAATGTACCAAACCTTTACAAAAATATCAAGACAGTTTTTAATTTTAAAGGACCTCACATCATGAGAAAAACACATGACAATTAGCATATGCTTTTCAACTATTCATTGTATATAACATAGTTTTTTTCATTGTCAACTAAATATGAAGTATATTTGAAAAGTTAATGGTATTGCTTCTGTAGAATTCTTCCTAGTAGTCTCTAAAAAGAACATTGCAGTGGGAAAGACCCCTGGCCAAAGTTTGATAGAAATTATGCCAAAATGTGAAATCAGTCAAAGTTTCTCTGGTGCCCTTCCAACCTCCCTGACTCTGATATCTTCATTGTCTTCAAACTGTCTCAGGTTTTACAACTCTCACCCTACAACGCCTCATCTCTATTTGCCTAACACAGGCAGTTCTTTTTTTTTTTTTTTTTTTTGGTTTTTACGAGACAGGGTTTCTCTGTATTGTTTACACAGGCAGTTCTTGATTGTAGTTTTTGTATTTAATCTTTTTTCTGGAAAATGTATCTCTATTCTTTTTTTTTTCCAGGAAGCATTCGATTTGGAAAAACTGATTCTCTGGACTTGGGCACTGATTCAGGAAACAGTGCATCCCATTTTACCTCAGGTTAGTTTTACTATCAGTTCACAAAGGGCAGTGTTTTCCCCACATGTACTAAACCTTTACAAATGTGGACTATCAATTTCTCTTCTCTGTTGTCTTTTTTAAAGTCAATTTCTACAGTATCTGTCTTTTTATCTCTTTATTTTCACATGGGACACAGCATCTCTTCCCATACTCCACTCCCAATCCCTCTCTCCTATTTCCCCCACTCCCAAGTCTCTTCTCTCCTGTCTCTACTCAGGGAAGGGCACATCTCCTATGAGTATCAATAAAACATGTTATATCAAGTTGCAGTAAGACTAAGCACCTTCCCACGTATTAAGGCTGGGCAAAGTAACCTAGTATAAGGAGTAGAGTCCCAAAAGCCAGTAAAAGAGTCAGAGACAGCCCCTGTTCCCACTGTTAGGAGTCCCACAAGAGGACCAAACTATATAACTGTCACATATATGCAGAGTACCTAAACAATAATATCATAATTTTAAACATGAAAATAATATAATATGTATGTATTCACACATTGAGTGAAAGTATAAAACCAGGAAACATTAATAATTTTCAGTATTTTTGAAATATTTCATAAACAAAATCTTAAAAACATACCAGAATATAATCTTTACCATTTAGCATGGCATCAATAGTAGAAAAAAAACCTAAAACTTATCATTAGGTAAAATCCCCTGCTTTTCTTCATAAGTGAAAGAAAACTAGTTCTGTGAATCTACCTGGCTTATGTGAAAGTAAACTAGTTCTGTAAATCTACGTGGCTTATTCGCAGGCCACATTAGATTATTAAAGGTACTGTGGGTAGGATATAAGGTCATAACCCTCTACCTGTTTTGTGAACCATGTAATAAAATTCTTCAATAACAGTTTCATTCACACAAACTGGTACTATCAAGTAAATCTATAAATATTTCCATCTTAAAATGTTATACCACCTGGGTGTGGTGGTGTATGTCTTTAATCCCAGTACTTGAGGAAGGCAGAGACAGACATATCTCTGTAAATTCAAGACCATCCTGCTCTAAAAAGTGAGTTCCAGGACAGCCAAGGCTGTTACACAAAGAAACCCTCTCTTCAAAACAAAAGGAACATTAAACCATTCAGAAGACACAGATGGAATCCTCAGCAATTTTTCTGTTTTAAAAATATTCTTGTATATTTTATCCTACATATAGTTACCTTACCAATTTTGAATTCATTTAAATAATTTTCCCATTAGCTCTTTTGAATAGATTAACATTTCCTGCCTCTAACTTGTACCATGTATTTCTAGAGCACAAAATAGAAGCATGACTTTGATGAAAGTGACATGAAACAAAACAAAATAGAACAAAAAATTCCCAGTATAATTTAGTCTAAATGATATGCTTTTTATAAACATTAATAATGCATTATACAATTGAGGCAATTAATGTATTATAAAATACACCATACATTATGACTAAGAACAATGAATTAAAAATTCAAAATTTAATTTATTTTATTAACCACTATGAAAGGAAAAATCATATATTCATCTTAATAAATACTAAAAAGCAGTTGGTGAAAATATATGTTCAATACCAATGGGTATTCCGTAATACCACAGAAGTGAAAAGAAACTTCCCAACATTATCTTTCTTTCTTACATTTAATTTTTAATTATGTTTAAAAGTAATAGGTTTATTTTTCTTCTTCTTTTTCTTTCAACTAGCAACAAGCTTGCTTCACCTGTCAATCCCAGTTCCCTCTCCCTCCCCTCTTTCCCAACACCCTCACCGTCTCCCCCAGCCCAATTCCCAATCCATTCCCCAGGGAGGGTGAGGCCCTTCATGGGGATATCCAGAGAATGTCATTTCAGTCAGGGCAGGGCCTAGGCCCTTCCCCAAGAGTCTAGGCTGAGAAAGCATCCCTCATTGTGGGAGGGGAACCCAAAGTCCATTTGTATGCCAGGAATAAATACTGATGTACTGCCCAAGGCCCCATAGATTGTTCAGTCCTCCTCACTGACAAACACATTCAGGGATTCTGGATCATTCCCATGCTGGCCTCCCAGCTATCAGTCTGGGGTCCAAGAGCTCCCCCTTGTTCAGGTCAGCAGTTTCTGTGGTTTTCACCAGCACAGTCTTGGCCCCTTTGCTCATCATTCCTCCCTCTCTGTCACTGGGTTCCAGTAGTTCAGTGTTAGCTGTGGGTGTCTGCCTCTGCTTCCATCAGTCACTGGATGAAGGTTCTAAAATGGCATATTAGGTAGTCCTCAAACTCATTATCAGGGATGGGCCTTTAAGGTAGTCTCTCCACTATTGCTTAGTTTGCCAGTTGGTGTCATCCTTGTAGATCTCTGGAAATCTCACTAGTGCCAGATCTCTCCTCAAACCTATACTGGCTTCCTGTATTATGCTATCTCTCATCCTGCTCTCCTCTATTCTTCCCCTGACTTAATCTTCCTGCTCCCCCATTTCCTCCTCTCCCCTCCTCTTCTCTCCCTCTCTTTTTCCGGGCTCCCTCTCCTCTCCCCCCCTCCATGCTCCTAATCTGCTCAGGAGATCCTGTCCCATTCCCCTTCTCTGGGGTACCATGCATATCTCTCTTAGGGTCCTTCCTGTTTCCCAGACTCTCTGGCAGTGGGATTGTTGGCTGGCACTCCTCTGATCCATGCCTAAAATCTATATATGAATGAGTACAAACATGTTTGTCTTTTTGTGACTGAGTTACCTCACTCAGGATGGTTTCTTCTAGTGCCATCCATTTGCCTACACATTTCAAGATTCCATTGTTTTTTTCTGCTGAATGGTACTCCATTGTGTAATATTCCACATTTTCTCTATCCACTCTTCAGTTGAGGGGCATGAAGGTTGCTTGCAGATTCTGGATATTACAAATAACTCTACACAGGAACTCCTAAAGCTGATAAACACCTTCAGCAAAGTGACAGGGTACAAGATTAACTCAAAAAATCAGTAGCCCTATTATATACAGATGATAAATGGGTTGAGAAAGAAATCAGAGAAACATCACCCTTTACAATAGTCCCAAACAACATTAAATATCTGGGGATAACACTAACCAAACAAATGAAAGACCTGTATAGCAAGAACATTGAGTCTTTAAGGAAAGAAATTAAAGAAGATACCAGAAAATGGAAAGATCTCCCATGCTCTTGGATAGGTATGATCAATACAGTGAAAATGGCAATCTTGCCAAAAGCAATCTACAAATTCAATGCAATCCCCATCAAAATACCTGTACAATTCTTCACAGACCTTGACAGAACAATAATAAACTTTATTTGGAAAAACAAAAAAAAACAGTATAGCCAAAACAACCCTCTCCAATACAGGAACTTCTGGAGGCATTACCATCCCTGAGTTCAAGCTCTATTATAGAGCGACAGTCCTGAAAACAGCTTGGTATTAGCACAAAAATAGACAGGTAGACCAATGGAATGGAATCGAAAACACTAATATTAACCCCCACACCTAGGAACACTTGATTTTTGACAAAGAAGCTAAAATTATACAATGGAAAAAAGAAAGTATCTTCAACAAATGGTGCTGGCATAACTGGATATTGGCATGCAGAAGACTGCATATCTATTGCCATGCACAAAACTTAAGTCAAAATGGATCAAAAACCTCAATATAAATCCAGCCGCACTGAACTTCTTAGAAGAGGAAGGGGGAGGTACCCTTGAACGAACTGGTACAGGAGACCACTTCTTGATCATAACAGTAGTAGCATAGACAGTGAAGTCAACAATTAATACATGGGACCTCCTGAAACTGAGAAGCTTCTGTAAGGCAAAGGACACAGTCAACAAGACAAAAGGCAGCCCACGGAATGGGAAACGATATTCACTAACACCACATCTGACAGAGGGCTGATCTCCAAAATTTACAAAGAACTCAAGAAGCAAGTCTCCAAAACACCAAAGGAGCCAATTAAACAGTGGGTATAGAACTAAATAGAGAATTCTCAATAAAGGAATCTAAAATGGCTTAGAGACACTTGAGAAAGTGTTCAACATACTTAGCCATTAGGGAAATGCAAATCAAAACAACTCTGAGATACCATCTCACTCCTGTCAGAATGGCTAAAATCAAAAACACTAATGACAATTTATGCTGGAGAGGATGTGGAGAAAGGGGAATACTCTTCCACTGCTGGTGCAAGTGCCAAGTTGTACAACCATTTTGGAAATCAGTATGGAGATTCCTCAGGAAAATGGGAATCAGTCTATCACAAGACCCAGCAATTCCACTCTTAGGCATATACCCAAAAGATGCCCATTCGTACAAGGACATCTGTTCCACTATGTTCACAGCAGCATTGTTTGTAATAAAAAGTAATAGGTTTTCTTTGTAGGGATTTCATCCATAATTTATTCTGGCCATTTCTTGCCCTTTCCCCAGTTATCTACCTGCTCTTATTTTCACTATTGTACCTTTTCACTCCCAGTAGTCTCTTTAATTTTGCTCTATTGTCTTCCTCACTCCTTGCCCTTAAAGACTCTTTATTAGTTACAATGACCTCTTTCTCGATTCCTGGATTTCCTACAGTTAGAGAAAAATGAACACATACACACATACTACCACCACCACCACCATTACCACCACCACCTACAACAACAACATCAACTAACAGGATTCAGCAATCATTGGTCATTGATAGCTCTCAATATCAATGGTCTTAATTTCCCAGTAAAAAGACACAAACTAACAAAATTGATGTAAAAACAGGACCATCCATCTGCTGCACTCAAGAAACACATAAAAGATAGACATTGCCCCAGGGTAAAGCGTTAGAAAAATATATTCCAAGAAAATGGACCTAAGAAGCAAGCTAGTACGAAACTCCCTGAGAAGGGGAAATAGACTAGCTTTTGTAGGTGGACTGGAGAAGGGTGGGGAAGAGAGTGAGAGGGTCAGATGGGGGTAATAGAGGGAGAGACAGCTGGAGCTGGGGGACAGTGGGGGAGCAATGTGGAAGCACAGTGCAGTGGAAACTTCATGCAATCTATGAGGGTGACCTCAGTGAGGACTCCTAGTAATAAAGGATAAGGAGTCTGAATTGGCCATCTTTTGTAGCCAGGCAAGGCTTCCAGTGGTGAGAATGGGCTGCGTTTGGTTGAGCTGTTGCTAGGACAGAGGGTCACTCCTCAAAACTGACAGAGGTGTCGCATTGCTGAAAACAACATCCTCACAGGACATTGAACATAGAAAATTCAAGCCGGCACCTTCATGGATGTTTTACTCGCATGCTCTAGTCTATTTGGCACAGGAAGATACTCTGCATGCTATGGAAAGAGAAACCTGGATACCATCCCAGTCACAAACCCTGCAACTTACAATCTGTCCTGCCTGCAGCTAGGGCAATGGTGACACAGACCCATTGTTAGAGCAGCCCACCAATGTCTTATTTAACTTGAGGCCCATACCATGAAAGGGAGCTCATACCCTATACTGCCTGGATGGCCAGGAATCAGAGACAGGATACCCCAGAAACCTGGGGTAGGACCAAACACAAATGGCAAAGAAGTAATTGAAATAATTCCTAATGATATTCTGCTATACTCATATATCAGTCCAGTTGTCATCAAAGAGGCTTTGTAACTGGCATTTTCTTTCCAGCCTTGTCCCACAACTTCTTCAGCCCCAAATAAGCATACAAAGACTTATATTAATTATAAAACTATTGGCTAATGGCTAGGGCTTCTTATTAGGTAGTTCTGTCTTAATTATTAACCCATTTTGGTAAATCTATGTATTTCCATGTGGTCTTATCTTACCAGAGAAGGGTCCAGACCTGTTACTCCTTCCTCTGCTACATGGTATCTCTTTGTGGTGCCTCTCTGCCTACCTTTCCCAGAATTCCTCTCATCTCCTAGCCCCACCTATCTTCCTGCCTCTATTGTCCAGTGTTTTATTCATCAACCAGTAAGATAAACATATATACAGAAGGGCATTCCCCATCAGGGCTTCCTCTAGTGCCAGATGGGAGCAAGTGCAGAGACCCAAAGTCAAAGATTATATGGAAAGTCCGAATTGGAGGTCTCTGTCAGGTCCCTCTCCCATGGAGCCTACAAGGGTCTGCATATATGTTATGGCTCCTAATTTGTTGTTTTTGTTGGATTCCTAACAGTGGAAACAAGTGTGTCTCTGACACTTTTGCCTGTTCTTGAGACTCTTTTCCTTTCATCAGGTTACATTCCAGCCTGATATGATAGATATGAGGGCCTTTGCCTTGTCTTATTGTATCTTGTTTTGACATGTTTAATTGTTGTCTCTTGGAGGGCTGCTAATTTCTGAAGAGAAATGGAGGCGAGTGTATCTGGGGATGAGGGGAGATGGGGAGAGCTGGGAGGAGTGGAGGGAGGGGGAAGTGATCAGGATGTATTATATGAAAGAATAATCTAGTTTCAATAAAAAGCAAGCTGAAGTAGTCATTTTAATATCTAACAAAATAGACTTCAAACCAAAACTAATCATAACAGATAGGGAAGGACACTGCATAATAATTAAATGAAAAATCCACCAACAGGACATGGTAGTTCTTAATATCTATGCCCCAAACACAAGGGCACCCAAATTTGTAACAGAATAGATATTAAATCACATATTGACTCTCACACACTGATGCCCCATTCTTGCCAATAGATAGGGCATCCAGACAAAAACTAAGCAGGAATTCTGGAGCTAACAAATGTTATAAACCAAACACAGAATAATATACCTTCTTCTCCATACCTCATGGAACTTTCTCCAAAATTGACCACAAACTCTAAGACAAAACAAGTCTCAATAGATATAAGAAAACTGAAATACCTCCATATTTTCAGATCAGCCCACTATGAATCCATGGTGGATATCATCATCATCAACAAAAACAAGAGAAAGCTTACAAACTCAAGAAAACTGAACAATTCACTACTGAATTAAAAATGGGTCAATACATAAATTACTGTCTTTGGTATGGGAAGGTACTTTGAAGGCTATCAAAAGAGAAACATAATCACCAACCCAGCCACAAAATTTTTGATCTACAATGCTTTTCCTGAAAAATATGCTATGGTTATGGTGACACAAAGCTTGTGGGAGTAACTGACCAATGTCTGATTTGACTTAAGACCTATACAATGAGATGGAACCCATACCAGACACTGCTTGAGTAACCACAAACCAGGGATAAGATAGCCCAGAGAACAGGGGTAAAACCAAATACTACTAGTCTAAAAAATAATAAAAATAAAATGACTCCTAATGACATTCTCATTTACTTATAGATCAATGCCCTATTCAGCAACATCAGCAAAGCTTCGTCCTGCATTAGATGGAAACAAATGCAGATACCACAGCTAGACATTAAACAGAGATTGAGAGACCTTATAACACATAGGTCTAAATGGGATATCTTTATTCAGTGCCTCCTCTCAGGGAAACCTGAGGAAGAACAGGCAAAAAGGGTGTAAGAGCCAGACGAGATGGAGGACACCAGGAGAACAAGGGCCTCTAAATCAACTGAGCAAAGCTCATGTGAACTTACAGAGACCAAAATAGCATGCACAGGGCTTACATGGGTCTTCACTAGGTATTCTGCACATATTACAGTTTTCAGTTTAGTATTTTATGGGACTCGTGAGTGTGTGAACAAGTGGGTCTCTGATTCTTGTGCCTTCTTTTGGGCTTTCTTACATTTGTTTGCATTGTCCAACTTCGATTTGATTTTTTTTATCTTAGCATATTGTTATGTTTTATTGTTATCACTTAGAAACCTCTTCTTTTCTAATGAGAGACAGAAAAGGAGTAGATCTGGATGGGAGAGGTGACTGGGAGGAACTGGGAGAAGTGGAGGGTGGAGAAACTGGAATCATATATATCTATATATATATATGTACAGCTGTTATAAGACATCATGAATAACTGTATTCCAGTAAAATGAAATTTTAGAAAAAATAGAAATATTGTTTAAAAATTATACAAATTAGATCACTGTCAAAAAGGAGCACAGGGCCACAGTTTCTTTTATTCTAATATTAATTACTCTCAGATCACATATTATAAGTCACAAGATGTGTTATCTATCTATCTATCTATTTATCTATCATCTATCTATCTACCTTTATCTCTGCTGTCATATATGTAGACTCAGACTAGCCTGGAACTCATGTAGCTCAGGCTGTTCTTAAATTTGTGGTAATCTTCCTGCCTCAGACCCCTTAAGTAATAGGATTACATGTGCAAGCCACTATTCTCAACAAGATAATGGATTTTTTTCCAGAACAACATGACTAGTGGAATAATATGGTGATTAGAGATAAAAGACTCTCAGTAGCATGGGTATAGCTTCTAATGTTGTGCTGCTCTGAGTGGGCTAGAGGATTTGGTTACCATAAAACTACTTACACTATCCTCCAACTTCCAACAACATAACAAGAAGTGAATTATTATTCAATTGATTTAGGAAGAGAAGGTACACATCAAGTTGTTCCATAAGCTCCTGGGACTATTCATTCCGTGATGAAGCACAAAGTTGAACATAACACTTCCTGATAATAGGCAGGTGGTTGAGATAAAAAAATAATAAACCCAGACGCTATCTATGAGGGGATGGTTTACCCTTTTAAGATACTCTTCCAATTCATTTCCAACACACTACAGATTTGGAATAAGCCTAGGCTTGAAGCACCCTCTAGTGCTGGAACAATGACAACGAAGGAAAAGCAGACTTACACTAAAAATGGTGTCTTAGGGAACCACATGCAAAGATATAGCTCAGATTGGCCTCTTACTTGTAATCATCCTGCTTCTGTGTGGTACCACCACAACCAGCTAAAGCATCATTTAATGTTGAAATAACAGACATATCTATAGGTTCATAGTCAATAAGCAGTTTAATTAGAAAAGGTAGGTACAATCAAATCCAGGCTATAAAACTAAAATAAATAATAGTCTTTTCGTGTACAGGTATTATCATACACAAACACACATTACAAAAGTTCAGGAAAAGCCAGGCATAGTGACACTCACCTTCAATCCTAGCACTTGGGAGAATTGGGAGTCGAGTTACTCTGAGTATGAGGCCAATATAGGATACATAGTGAGTATCAAACTGTTCGGAGCTACACTGAAAGACCTTATCTCAAAAAAAGTTTTCAGGGAACCATAATACAATAAACAAAATAAGATACTGACAGCCAACTGAATAGTATCTCATATGTGTGAACACTTGGGCAGTGTGATGATATCTTGCTTGTACAAATAAAGCCTATACAGACCTCCAGACCTCTATGGATAGCTAGCTAATGGCAAGCTTGATTCTCTGACCTTCAAACAGTCTTTATTTGTACAAGCAAGATATCACCACAGGATATAACATTCAAAACAGCCATTTTTAAGGAAATTCAATGAGCTATAAGAAAATGCAGAGAAATAGTTTTATAGGTTTTTCTTTTAGAAAACTTTGCAAAGATTGAAGTAATTTTAAACAGAAATCTTTAAAATGAATAATATGTTAATCAAAAGATAAAGAACCAGTCCTCAGTTTGAATCCTAAAGACCCAAGCCGCTGAAACCACTAATACCCCTTGCCCACACCCACACATTGTGCCTTGCCCATAAATGGGAGGGTATCTTCTGCTCAGTTGCAGGCCAGGCTTATCAGAAGAACAGAAAACCCCTACTGTACCAAAGGTCACACTAGCTGCCAGAAGTCCAGCCCCCAACTCTGGGAAAACTTCCTACTGGACAAGAGGTCATGCAGGCCACCAGAAATACAGACCACAAATACCAAAAACCCAGATGCTTAGACATCAGTGTAAGAACACAACAACAGCCAGGACAATATGGCACCACCAGAGCCCAGCTACTCTACTACAGCATCTCCTGAATATTCCAATATAGCTGAAAGCACAAGAAAACTACCTTAAAGCCAACTTTATAAGTATGACAGAGGTAATTAAAAAAGAAATCCCTTAAAGAAATCGAGGAAAACACAAATAAACAATGGGGGGAATTAATAAATCCCTTAGAGATATCCAGGAAAATGCAAACAAACAATTGAAGAAAATTACTAAATCCCTTAAATAAAGCCAAGAAAAAAACAAGTGAAGAAAATGAATATAAATGTTCAAGATCTAAAAATGAAAATAGAAGCAATAAAGAAAACACAAACTGAAGGAATCCTAGCAATGTGAAATCTAGGTAAGTAAACAAGAATTACAGATACAAGCATAATCAACAGAATACAAGAGACAGAAAAGAGAATCTCAGGCATTGAAGATATGACAAAAGAAATTGATATACAAGTCAAAGTAAATAATAAATCTAAAAAATTCCTAACAAAAAACATCCAGGAAATCTGGGATACCATGAAAAGACAAAACCTAAGAGTAATTGGAATAGAAAGAGAAGAATTCCAGATTAAAGGCCCAGAAAGTATTTTTCAACAAAACCATTGAAGAAGATTTTCTTAATCTTAAGAAGGGCATGCTGAAAAATGTACAAGAATCTTACAGAACACCAAGTAGATGGAGAAGAAAAGAAAGCCCCCCCCTACATAATAATCAAAACACTAAACTTACAGAACAAAGAAAGAATATTAAAAGCTGAAAGGGGAGAAGGCCAAGTTATATAGAATTACAACCAGCTTCTTAAAATGGAGATTATAAAAGATAGAAGGGCCTAGAGAGATGTCCTGCAGACTCTAAGAGACCACAGACCCCAGCCCAGACTACTATACCCAGAAAATTTTTCAATCACCACGGATGGAGAAAACAAGATATTCCATGATAAAGTCTAATGTAAACAATATCTATTCATAAATACAGCCCTACAGAAGGTACTAGAAGGAAACTGTAACCCAAGGAAGTTAAGTGCACCCATGAAAACATAGGAAATAAGAAATAAATAACCTCACAACAACAAAACCAAATAAAGGGAAACACACACACACACACACACACACACACACACACACACATACACACACACAGAGAGGGAGAGAGCGCGAGAGAGAGAGCGCCACCACCACAAACAATAAAATAACAGTAAGCAAACTTGTACAGCCCCTTTGGAAATCAGTATGGCTGTTTTTCAGGAAAATGGGAATCAGTCTATCTCAAGATCCACCAATGACACTCTTGGGCATATACCCAAAGGATGCACATTCATACACCAAGGACATCTGCTCAACTATGTTCATAGCAGCCGTTGTTTGTAATAGACAGAACCTGGAAACAACCTAGATGCTCCTCAACTGAAGAATGGATGGAGAAAACATGGTACATTTACACAGAATCTTGAAATTCGCAGGCAAATGGATGGACGTGGAAGAAACCATCTGAGTGAGGTAACCCAGTTACAGGAAGACAAGCATGGTATGTACTCACTCATATATGGATATTAGACATAGAGCAAATGATTACCAGCCTACAATCCACACCTCCAGAGAAACTAGGAAACAAGGAGGACCCTAAGAAAGAATTACATGGTACCCCAAAGAAGTGGAAAGGGATAAATAAGAACTGCTGAGCAAATTGGAAGCATGGGGAGGGAGGAAGAAGAGTGGAGGGAAGGAGGAAAAAGAGAAGTGGAGAAGAGGAGCAGGGAGGAGAACAAGAGGGATCAGTAAGACTGAATCAGGGGAGGAATAGAGGAGAGCAAGAAAAGAGATACCATAATAGAGGGAGCCAATGGCTCAGTGGTTAAGAGCACTGACTGCTCTTCCAGAGGTCCTAAGTTCAATTCTTGGCAACCACATGGTGGCTCACAACCACCTTGAATGAGATCTGGTGCCCTCTGCTGGCATGCAGGCAGAAGGCTGTATACACAATAAATAAATAAAATATTTTTAAAAAAGAGAGAGAGAAATCTGGCACTAGGGAAATAGAAAATGGTTTAGGTATAAAATTTTGAGCTCATTAAGATAGGATGGATAATATAGTACTTTCTCTGATTTTGCCAAATGCATATAGACTGGACATTGCAAATGCAATTCTTACTGATAATTGTTCTTATTACACATACTTTTAGTATGCTAGAGTTAAAATCTTCCATTTTGTTTAGACAAAATGGGGGGAAATTGTGGGATATTTGTACACTGTGTGAAGATGAAGGGCCAATAATTAGGCAGACGGTATAAGCAGATTTTCAGAGAGATAAAAGAGGACAAGAAAGAATGGAGGAGCAGGAGAAGTGAGACGACATGGAGAGGAAATAGGCGCAAGAAGGAAGAGAGATAATGCTACATGTTAGAACATAGACTAATATAAACAGGTTAATTTGATTTATAAGAGCTGGTTAGGAACAAGCCTAGATCATAGACTAGTCTTTCACAATTAATAAGAAATCTCCATGTCATTATTTGGGAGCTAGCTGGTGAGACAGAAAAAGACTCATACAGGGCCAATAATTTACACACCTATGGATGCCTGATTTTTTATATAGAAGCCAGAAATATACAATGAAAAAAAGAAAGCACCTGCCACAAATGGTTCAACTAGATATCACTATATATTCTTCTAGAGAATAATGCAATAGATCCATATCTATCACCATGTAAAAAACTCAAGTCCAAGCGGATCAAAGACCTCAACATAAAACCAAATAAATACACTTAACATGATAGAAGAGAAAGTGAGGAATATCCTTGAATGCATTGAAACAGGAGACAACTTCCTGAACCAAGAGTGAAGGCACTAATATCAGCAATAGATGGAACCTCATGGAACTGAAAAGCTTCCCTATAGCAAAGGACACTATCAATAGGACAAAATGGCAACCCACAGAACAGGAAAAGGTTTTCATCAACTTCACAATTGACAGAGGCTAAATCCAAAATATATAAAGAACTCAAAAAAACTAGACATCAACAAACCAAATAATCCAGTTAAGAAATGGGGTACAGATCTAAAAGAATTCTGTATCCAAGGAACCCAGTGACAGAGAGAGAGGAGTGATGAGCAAATTGGCAAAGAATGGGCTGGCAAAACCAGCAGAGACAGCTGATCTGAACAGGGGAGAGCTCTTGGACCCAAGACCGACAGCTGGGAGGCCAGCATGGGACTGATCTGGACCCCCCCAAATGTGAGTGTCAGTGAGAAGGCCTGGGCAACCTATGGGGCCCTGAGCAGTGGATCAGTGTCTATCCCTGGAATACAAACAGTCATCGTGTGCCCATAGCACAAAGAGGGATGCTCTCTCAGCCTGGACTCTTAGGGGAGTGCCTGGACCCTACCCTGAGTGAAATGACAGACTCTAGATATCCCCTATGTGGAAGGAATTGGCAATAGGCTGGGAGGCTGGGGGGGGATGGGGGGAGTGCGGGAGGAGGGGAGGAAGAGGAAACTGGGATTGACATGTAAAACAAGCTATTTAAAATTAAAAGAAAAAAGAAAAAATACAAATAAACTGTTGAATAAATAAAAAAAGAATTCTCAATGGAGGAAACCAAAAAGGCCAAAAAACAAAGAAATATTCATCAGGTAAATGCAAATAAAAACAACTCTGAGAGTCTACCTTACACCTGTCAGAATGGCTAAGATAAAACACACTGATGACAGCTTATGTTGGAGAGGATTTAGAGTCAGGGGAACACTCCTTCACAGCTAGTGGGAGTGCAAATTTGCATAACCACTTTGAAAATCAATATGGCAGTTTATCAGAAAATTGGGAATCCTTCTACCTCAAGACCCAGCATTACAACTCCTGGGAATATACCCAAAAGGATGCTTAATCATATAACAAGGACATTTGCTCAACTATGTTCAAAGAAACTTTATTCACAATAGCCAGAACTTGAAAACAACCTAGATGTTCCTCAACCAAAGGACGGATAAAGAAAATGGGGTACATTTATACAACAGAGTACTACTCAGCTGTTAAAAACAATGGCGTTATGAAATTTGCAGGCAAATGGATGTAACTAGAAAAAAAATCATCCCGAGTAAGGTAACCCAGACCCAGAAAGACAAACATGGTATGTACTCACTTATAAGTGGATATTAGCTGTTAAGTAAAGTCTAATCCACAAATCAAAGCTAAGTAACAAGGAAGGCTCAAGGAGGGATGAATGGATCTCCCTGACAAGGGGAAATAGAATAGATTTTGAGGATGTACTGGGACAGGTGGGATGGGAACAGGAGGGACCAGGTGAGCAGATAGAGGGGAAGAGTATTGGGAGAGATGACTGGAATTGAGGGGGGGCATTTCAGGAGAGAGGTAGAAATCTAGTGCAATGGAACTCTCAAGGAATCTATATGAGTGTCTCTAGCAAAGAATTCTAGTAATGGGGGATAAGGAGCCTGAACAAGCCATCTTTTTGTAACCTGGCAAGCCTTCCAGTGGAGTTATTAGGACACCAACCCAGCCTCAAAACCTTTGACCTATAATTTATCCTTCCTGCAAGTTGTGCTAGGGTAAAAGTGGCACAGAAATTGTGGGAATGGCCAACCAAGGACTGATCTAGCTTGAGACCCATGCCACAAGAGGGAGCCCTGTTGGGGAAGTCCTGTGCATTTGTCAATAAAGCACTGTCTGGCCAATAGGGAATCTAGATAGGAGGGACTAGGAGTCCAGAAGGACTCTGGGTAGGAGAAACACAAAGAGATTCAAGATGTAACTCCATGGGGTAGGAGCCCGGAACTATTCTCCGGTAAGAGACATACTTAGATTAACAATTATGGGGTAATTACTTAAAGCAGAGCTAGCCAGTAAGAGACAAGCAAGGCCAACAGCTTCATAACTAATATAGCCTCCTGTGTGTTTATTTGGGACTGATGCGGCTCTAGAACCAGGCTGGCGGGAAGGCTCCTCTCAAAGAAAAAGCTTCTTTTTTACAGAGCCCCAACTCCTGACACTACCTGGAAAGCCTGGAATCAGAGGCTGGATAGTCCAGAGGTTTGGGATAGAACCAAACACAACAGGCCAGAAAAGAAAGCCAATGAAATGATCCTGATGATATTCTTCTGCTATACTGGTAAATCAGAGCTTAGCATAATATTCATCAGAGAGGCTTCATTTAGCAAATGATAGGAGCAGATGCAGAAACCCCACAGGAAATCCCACAAAAGAGGAAAAGGAAGGATTGTAGGAGCCAGAGGGGTCAAGAACACCACAAGAAAATGGCACACAGAATCAACTAACCAGGCCACATAGGGGCTCACAGAGACTGGAGTGACTATCAAGGAGCCTATATGGGTCTGCATATCTGCTACAGTTGTGTAGCTTGGACTTCTTGTGGGGTTTTTAACAGTGGGAGCAGGGGCTGTCTCTGGCTATTTTTGCCTGCTTTTAGAACCCCTTTGCTTCTACTGGGTTGCCTCGTCCAGTGTTAATACAAGGTATTGTCCTAGTCTTATTGTAACTTGATATTCCATGTTTGCTTGATATCCCTTTTCTGAAGGGCAATAGAGGAAGAGTGGATCTGATAGAGAGGAGGGGTGGGGAAGAGGGACTTGGAGGAGAGGAGGGAGGGGAACCTGCAGTCTGGATGTAATATATGAGAAAAGAATAAATAAACAAGTGGAAAAGGTGGTAAAAGAAGATTCCCAAGAGCAGCAGAATAGTATAAAAATAGTGCCCCCAATTGGTATGAGAACATATTTCTCAACAGAGATATTTACAGCAATGAAGAAGTAATCATGCTAACCAATGCTATATCCCCAAAAAGTTGTTATGTAGAAATGGCATTTCCAGATAAACAATATCTGAAGAAATGTATTTACACCAGAGCAGTCCTACAGGAAATGTTCAGCCAGGCATGGAGATGCATGCCTATAATTCACTTCTTGGGAAGCTGAAGCAGAAGTGCCACACATTTGAGGTCGGCTGGAGCTACATACATACTGATTTCTAGGCCAGTTAAGATGACAGAGTGAGACTCTATCTTGAAAAGGGCAGGGGATAATAGAAGGAAGAAAAATAAAGATAGTTAATGTGGTGGTTTGAATAAAGATGGCCCCTAGGTCCATAAAGACCAGTGCTATTAGGACGTATGGCCTTGTTGGAGTAGGTGTGGCCTTGGAGCAAGTGTATCACTGGGGTAGGCTTTGAGGTCTCATATTCTCAAGTCAGGCTCAATGTGGCATTGTGTCTTCTTGCTGTCTGCTGATTCAGATGTAGAAATATTAGATATTTCTCAGGCACCATGTCTGCCTACACACCACCATGCTTCATGCCATGATGATAATGGACTAAACCTCTGAATTGTAAGCCAGTCCCAATGAAATGTTTTCATTTATAAGTGTTGCCAACATCATGGTGTCTCTTCACAGCAATAAAACCCTAACTAAGACAGTTGAAGATAGTTTTTCAAACTAAAAAAATTGAAAAGTTATAGAACTAATTGGTTTAGAGTAGGTATACATGCAAATTTTGAATCAAATATTTTAAATGTGTCATGTAGATAATTTATATCTTTATTATAAACTATTTTGAGACAAAATTAAAATGACTATTTTAATGCACTAGGTAAAATGTAGGAAAATGTGGTACAAAATCAAACATCTGTATTTCAAAATAAGGATGCACATAAACTGAAAGTGAAGGGATGCAAATGAAATGGAAAAGAAAGTAGAAGTAATTTAATCAGTTGGATTTTTCTTATACATGTCACAAAATATCTGACAAAATCAACTTAAAGGAGAAAGGATTTATTAAGGCCTATAGTTTCAAGGGATTATACATCACAGGAAGAAAGGCAATAATGGCTGAGGCAGCTCAGTCCTAGTAACAAGAGAATGAAATAGCAGCTCATCACTTTTTGGCAGATCAGGAAAAAGACAGGATGGAACTGGACAGGGCTAACATTCTCTGAACCCACCCATAGTAGCCTATATCTGCTACCAGCTGGAAACCAAGTATATAAATAGATGTGTCTGCAGACATTTCTTTCTTTTTTAATTTAAATTAGAAACAAGCTTGTTTTACATGTCAATCCCAGTTCCCTCCTCCCCTGCCCCCAACTGACCCCCGATCCCATGTCCTTTCTGCTCCCCAGGCTTGTTCAAGTGAGACATTTTACATTCAAACTGTAACAATAACCATATACAAAATCAGCTTTTATTCAAAAATATTAAAAATGGCAGACAAAATTCACATTTTAAGCTAATAAACCCAAAGGGGGGAGAGTTAGATTCAATACAATAATAATATGACTTTATCACTCCATTTCAGATATATATATATTCTAATAGACATTCGCAAAACATTCCATCTAAAAGCTGCTAAATATACCTTTTGTTTTTATCAATGCATGGATCATTTTTCAGGATAGATAATAGGATAAGCCACAAAATGAGTTTCAATTATTTTTTAATTATCAACTCAATTATTTTTCTAACTATAATACAATACAATTGTTAATCAATATCAAAACAACCTTTGAACATTATACAGTTATATGGTTATTAAATAACTTTTTCTTGAACCAGTGAACCAAGGAAGAAATTAAGAAAAAAATAAAGGGTAAAGAACATAGCCCCAAATCTATTGGATGCTGCAAAAGAGGTATTTAAAAAGAAGTTTATACAAATTAACTCATACATCATGATATGTATATGATGTTAACAGACATAAAAAAGCAAAAAGATCTCAAAAATCAAGACCCTAAAATATAACTCTGAAACTCTGAACTTAAAAATCATAAGTTCCAAGCCGGGTGTTGGTGGCTCACGCCTTTAATCCCAGCACTCGGAAGGCAGAGGCAGGTGGATCTCTGTGAGTTCAAGGCCAGGCTAGACCGACAGCCTCCAAAACAATACAGAGAAACCCTGTCTCGTAAAACCAAAAAAAATCATAAGTTCCCTAGTATGTTGGTACTGGTCTATGATTCCAGCATTTGGGAAGTAGAAAAAGGAGAATCACAAAGTCGAGACCGCCGTGGGCTACATAACCAAGTTAAAGGCAAGCTTAGGGTATATAGTCAAACCATTTCTTTAAAAACTGAAGGCTAGGGGTAAAACTTCTGTAGGAGAACATTTATCTATCATGCATAAAACTGTATAAATTAATACCTCAAATAAGTGACAGATTAACTTATCTGTCAGAGGAAGGTTTCAAAGCAATAAAGCATTTAAACCATGGATTAGTTACAATTATTTTTTAGAAATAGTTATAGTGACTTTTAAGATCAAAAGGAAACAGTAGAAAGACTATAGAAAGAAAAAGAACAAAGTTGTATGTATACAAGAGTATAGCTGAGGCACTACTTCCTAAAGAATTCAGGTACATAAAAGTGAGCCAGTTGCTTTGCATAAAGGTGATGTGAAAAGGTCTTAAAATTGCCTTATAACTCTTTGAGGTTCCCTCACTCATCACAAGCCCAGATACTTTCCAGAAGTGTTTAGGAATGTCTCTGAGGCACACTCTCTATAGACTTCCCATTAAGCACTGTTTCACGATTTGTTTCCCTGTCTCATTTGGCAAAGCATTTCATTGCTGGAACCATGGTTCAGATGGACCCAGGCACTGCTTATGCCAGTGGTAGATCTTTGAATATGCACATGGTGCTGATTCTACAGGTATTCAGAATGTAAGAGTAATGAGGTCATGGTTTTCTGCTAAAATTTTAGAGCAAATATCGGGAGCCCAAACAGAAGCTACCTACACAGTCAGGGATCCTGCAGAGCTCCAGACTGGTAGATGGACAGAGGAGTCAGGAGTGTGAGGCTGTAAAAAGAACTTCAATTATGTAGAGCTGCACATATTGTGCAACACCTGCCAGGGAAATGTGTATGCAGAATGCAGTCTGAAAGACTAGCCATGTGATCTGTGACCAGCTATAAAAAACATCCACAGAGGTAGGGCTGCCCAAGCTCTGGGGTCCCACCCATTGCTGCAAATATGTATAAGATGCTAGACTTCAGAGCTTTAAAATTTAGTGTGTTCTTGCTGAGTTTTGGTCTTCTTTTGTATTTGCCCATTTCCCCCTTCTTTTGTGGAAATATGCACCCCATGTCTACCCTATCATCATGTACTTGAAACAAATAACTTGATTTTATAGGCTCATACATGGAAGGAGTTTACCTTGAAACCTTCAGTTCTGAACCTTATAGTTAATGTCAGAATTAATTTTGGACTATTAGGAATTAAATGGTTGTATTTTACATTTGTGACCAGACAATAAACCTTGGAGTACAAAAGAATAATGATACAGTGTGGTTTGAGTGTGTACTTGGGGATTCTTGTGTTGAAACTTAATCCTTCTTTTGCAGTATTAAGACAATGGCATTTGGAGAAGAGTCTTGAGGGAGTGATCAGGATCAGATAAGGCAATCAGAATGGAACCTCCATGTTTGAATACTAGTAGTTTTTTGAGAAGAGGAAGAAAGCCCAGGATATATACATATGCATTCCTTATTTCTTGGCATGTGATGTTCTTCATTGGCTTGGAACTCACTAAGATGAATATCCTCAACTCTGAACCAAAACTGTAAACCTCTTTTCTTCAAAAATTACCTGGTCTCAAATGTTTTCTTATAGTAATATAAATGGCCTAATCCAAGTATAACAGTAGATTGTCTTTTTATCTTTATTGCTTTGAAGCTATTCTAAGACTGCTTCAGGAACTAATGTTCTAGGCATTTAGGAAATAAAGATTTAGAAGGCATGATCTAGGAACCATATAGTAAAAAGATGTTTCCAAAGACAGAAAACAGGGGAGTGGCAGATTAAGGGATGGGAATATAGGGGCATAGGAGTGACTGGGAGGAGAGGAGGGAGGGAAAACTGTGGTCAGGATGTAAAATAAAGAAATAATTTTTTAAAAGGTGATAGATTATAGGACAGGTATATGGATACAGATATTAATAACATTGATTGAGTATTTGATGGTATTAAGGAAATACTGTTTGGTAGAATAATGGTATTTCAGTTATTCAATTTAAGAGTATATTTTATACATACATACTGAATTTTTTATAGTGTGATATAGTATAAGGGATTTACTGTAAAACAATGTAGATGAAACAAAGCTTTCCATGAGTTGAAGATGAATAACAGGATGGAGATCATTCTGCTATTCTCTCTAATTTAATGTAAGTTTGATATTCTTGTTTTCATTCATTTTATTAGATATTTATATTATGAACACATAGATTAAGACACAACATTTATACATCATAGTAAATATATACAAGTATTTTTGCAAGTTAAATTTTAAAAATACAATGGGAAGAAAAATAGGTAAATAAAAAATTAATCAAAACTGATGTAGTACAAAGTTTAGTTTTTCTTTTGCCTCTTTTTAATTTAATTTATTTATTTATTATTCTCTCATACAATACAATCTGACTGCAGTTTCCACTCCTTCCCCTCCTCCCAGTACCTTGTCCTCCTCTCCCTCTTCCTCAGTACACTCCTCCTCCAATTTCCCTTCAGAAAAGAGCAAGACTCCCAGGAATTTCAATCAAACATGGCATATCAAATTACAGTAAGACTAGGCAATTCACCTTGTATTAAGGCTGGACAAAGCAGTTCAGTATGAGGGAAAGGGTACCAAAAGAAAGCACAGGAGTCAGAAACAGCCCCTGCTCCCACTGTTAAGAACCCCACAAGAAGTCCAAGCTACACAACTGTAGCAGATATGCAGACCCATATAGGCTCCTTGATAGTCACTCCAGTCTCTGTGAGCCCCTATGAGGCCTGGTTAGATGATTCTGTGGGTCATTTTCTTATGGTGTTCTTGATCTCTCTGACTCCTACAATCCTTTCTTTTCCTCTTCTGTGGAATTTCCTGAGAGTTCCACCTATCATTTGCTGAGTGAAGCATCTGTGATGACTATTATTCTAAGTTCAGGTTTATCAGGACAGAAGAAGAATATCATTAGGAATCATTTCATTGGTCTTTTTTTGTCAGTCATAGTAGGTTCTATCGTAGGTCTCTGGGCTATCCAGCCTCAAAGTTCAGTTCTTTTTCTGGCTTAGTGATTTAGATAATTGATTTAACTATTCAGGTTTTCATTTTCTTTGCACTGAATTATATTAAGAGAATAAATTACAACACCATCTTGAGAGCAACCATTTCTTTTTAAAAAAATCTGTTTCCTTGATATATTCTTTATATTTACTATTATTAAATTTAAATTAGAAATAATCATATTTTACATATCCATCCCAGTTCCCTCTCCCTCCCATGTTCCCTTGCCTGACCCCCCATCCTACCCCATCCACTCCCCAGTGAGCCCATTTCTATATTAATGCCTAAAGTAGTTGTATATTTTTAAATAAATGTCTCTGAATGAACAATAGACAGAATAACAAGACAGAATCTTAACAAAGAAACAAAGGAACTAATAGAAGTTATGACTCAATTGGGTGTAACAGACATCTATAAAACATCCCATCCAAACACAAAAAGAATATACCTTCTTTTCAGCGCCACATGGGACCTTCTCTAAAATCAACCACATACTTGGCAACACAGAAAACCTCAACAAGTACAAAACATTGGAATAACCCCTTGTATCTAATCAGACCATCATGACTTAAAGTTAGAATTCAACAACACCACAAATTACAGAAAACCTACAAATTCATGGAAATTGGACAATGCACAATTGCACCATTCCTGGGTCAAAGAAGAAATAAAAAAGAAATTAAAGACTTCCTAGAATTCAATGATAATGAAGACACTGAACAGAACCCAAGGAACCCAGCGACAGAGAGAGAGGAGCGAAGAGCAAATTGGCAAAGAATGGGCTGGCAAAACCAGCAGAGACAGCTGATCCAAACAGGGGAGAGCTCTTGGACCCCAGACCGACAGCTGGGAGGCCAGCATGGGACCGATCCAGACCCCCTGAATGTGAGAGTCAATGAGGAGGCCTGAGCTACCTATGGGGTCCTGAGCAGTGGATCAGTGTTTATCCCTGGAATACTAACAGACATCGTGTGTCCATAACACAAAGAGGGTTGCTCTCTCTGCCTGGACTCTTAGGGAAGTGTCTGGACCCTGCCCTGAATGAAATGATAGACTCTAGATATCCCCTATGTGGAAGGAATTGGCAATAGGGTGGGAGGATGGGGGGATGGGGGGATGCAGGAGGAGGGGAGGGAGAGGGAACTGGGATTGACATGTAAAACAAGCTATTTAAAATTTTAAAAAAATGAAGACACAACATACCCAAACTTATGGGACACTTTGAAAGCAGTGCTAAGATGAAAGTTCATAGCACTAAGTGCCCACATGAAGAAACTGGAGAATAGTCACAGTAGAGAGTTAAGAGCAAAACTGAAAGCTCTAGAACAAAAAGAAGCAAACTCACCCTTGAGGAGTAGATGCCAGGAAATAATCTAATTGAGGGCTATTCCAATAAAGTATAAACTGGGAAAACAATACAAAGAATCAATGCAACAAAGAGTTGGTTCTTTGAGAAAATCAACAGGATAGACAAACCTTTATCCAAACTTACCAAATGGCACAGAGTGAACATGAAAACTGACAAAATCTGAAATGATAAGGGGGACATTACAACCGACACTGAGGAAATCCAGAGAATCATCAGGTCATAAATTGAAAACTTGAACTCCACAAATCTCAAAAATCTAATGGAAATGGACAATTTTCTGGATAGATATCACCTACCACAAATAAATCAAGAACAAATAAGCAATTTAAATAGACATATAACACCTAATGAAATAGAAGCAGTCATAAAAGTCTCCCAACCAAAAACAACAAAAAAACAAAAAACAAAAAACAAAAACAAAAAAAACCCTCCCAGGGTCAGATGGTTTCAGTGCAAAATTCTACCAGAAATTCAAAGAACAGCTAGCACCAAATCTCTTCAAAGTACTCCACACAATAGAAGCAGAAGGGTCATTGCCAAACTCTTTTTATGAAGCTTCAATAACCTTGGTACCCAAGTCACATGAAGACATAACTAAGAAAGGGAATTCCAGACCAATGTCCTTCATGAACATTGAAGCAAAAATACTCAATAAAATACTGGCAAATTGAATTCAAGAACACATCAGAAAAATCAGCCACCATGATCAAGTAGGCTTCATCCCAGGGATGCAGGGATATGCAATATATGAATATCCAGCAATGTAATCTACCACATAAACAAACTGAGAAAGAAAAATCACATGATCATCTCATTAAATGCTGAAAAAGCCTTTGACTAAATCCAACACCCCTTCATGATAAAGGTCTTGGAGAGATCAAGGATAACAGGAACATACTTAAACATAATAAAAGAAATATACAGCAAAAACAACAGCAAGCATCAAACTAAATGGAGAGAAACTGAATGAGATTCCTCTAAAATCCAGGACAAGACAAGGCTGTCCCCTCTCTCCATACCTCTTCAATACTGCACTCGAAGTTCTAGCTAGAGCAATAAGACAACAAAAGGAGATCAAGGAGATACAAATTGGAAAAGAAGAAGTCTAACTTTTACTCTTTGCAGATGACATAATAGTTTATATAAGTGACCCGAAAAATTCTACCACAGAACTCCTACAACTGATGAACACCTTCAGCAAAGTGGCAGGATACAAGATTAACTTAAAAAAGTAGTAGTCCTGCTATACACAGAAGATAATTGGGCTGAGACAGAAATCAGAGAAACATCACCCTTTGCAGTTGCCACAAACAACATCAAATACCTTGGGATAACACTAACCAAACAAGTAAAAGACCTGTATAACAAGAACTTTGAGTCTTTAAAGAAGGAAATTAAAGAAGATACGAGAAAATGGAAAGATCCCCCAGGTGCTTGGATAGGTAGGATCAACATAGTAGAAATAGCAATCTTGCCAAAAACAACCTACAGATTCAATGCAATTTCCATCAAAATCCCAGCACAATTCTTCACAGACCTTGAAAGAACAATAATCAACTTTATATGGAAAAACAAAAGACCCAGGATAGCTGAAACAACTGTGTACCATCAAGGAACTTCTGGAGGCATCACTATTTCTGACTTCAAGCTCTATTATAGAGCTATAGTCCTCAAAACAGCTTGGTATTGGCACAAAAATAGACAGGTAGACCAATGGAATTAAATTGAAAACCCTGATATTAACTCACACACGTATGAACATCTGATTTTGACAAAGAAGTTAAAATTATACAGTGGAAAAAAAGAAAGCATCTTCAACAAATGGTGCTGGCATAACTGGATGCTGACATGTAGAAGACTGCAGGTAGATCCATATCTATCACTATGCACAAAACTTAAGTCCAAATGAATCAAAGACCTCAACATAAATCCAGCCACACTGAACCTCTTAGAAGAGAAAGTGGGAGGTACCCTTGAATGAATTGGTACAGGAAACTGCTTCCTGAATATAACACCAGTGGCACAGACACTAAGATCAACAATTAATAAATAGAACTTCCTGAAACTGAGAAGCTTCTGTAAGGCAGAGGACACAGTCAACAAGATAAAACAGCAGCCCACACAATGGGAAAAATATTCACCAACCCCACATGATTTCCAAATTATACAAAGAACTCAAGAAGCTAGTCACCAAGACACCAAATAATCCAATTAAAAAGCAGGTGCAGAACTAAATAGAGAATTCTCAATAGAGGAATCTAAAATGGCTGAAAGACACATAAGAAAGTGCTCAACATCCTTAGCCATCAGGGAAATGCAAATAAAAACAACTCTGAGATACCATCTTGCTCTTGTCAGAATGGCTAAAATAAAAAACACCAATGACAGTTTATGCTGGAGAGGATGTGGCAAAAGGGGAACACACCTCCACTGCTGGTGGGAGTGCAAACTCATATAGCCACTTTTGAAATCAGTATGGCAGTTTCTCAGGAAAACAGGAATCAGTCTACCTCAAGATCCAGTAATTATGCTCTTAGGCATATACCCGAAAGATTAACACTCATAAAACAAGGACATCTGTTCAACCATGTTCCCAGTAGCATTATTTGTAATAGCCAAAATCTGGAAGCAACATAGATGGCCCTCAACTAAAGAATGGATGGAGAAAAAGTGATACATTTACACAATGGAGTACAACTCAGTGGAAAAAATGAAATCTTGAAATTTTCTGGCAAATGGATGGAACTAGAAGAAACCATCCTGAGTGAGGTATGTACTCACTCATATATAGATATTAGACATAGAGCAAAGGATTGTCATCCTACAATCCACACTGCCAGAGAAGCTAGGAAACAAGGAGGACCTTAAGAAAGACATACATGGTTCCCCAGAGTAGGGGAAAGGAACAAGATCTCCTGAGGTAATTGGGAGCATGCAGGGAAGGGAGAGAAGGACATGAGGGAGCAGTAAGATTAAGTCAGGGAAAGAATAGAGGAGAGCAAGAAAAGAGATACCATAATAGAGGGAGCCATTATAGGTTTAAAGAGAAATCTGACAATAAGGAAATGTCCAGACATCCACAAGGTGATCCCAACTAAGAATCTAAGCAATAGTTGAAAGGCTACCTTAAATGCCCTTCCCTGATAATGGGATTGATGATTACCTTATATGCGATCCTGGCATCTTCGTCCAGTAGCTGATGGAAGTAAAGCATACACCCATAACTAAACACTGGGCTGAACTCCTGAAATCCAGTTGCACAGAGGAGTGATGAGCAAAGGGGTCAAGACCAGGCTGGAGTAACCTACTGAAACAGCTGAACTGAACAAGGGGGAGCTCATGGAACTCAGAGTGATAGCTGGGGAAACCAGCATAGGACTGTTTCAGACCCCCTGAATGTGGATGCCAGTTTTGAGATCTGGTAAATCTATGGGGCTTCTGGCAGTGGATCAGTATTTATCCCTAGGACATGAAAAGACTTTGGGAACCCACTCCACATAGAGATATACTCTCTCAGCCTTGACACACAGGAGAGGGTCTAGGTTCTGCTCCAAATGATATGACAGCCTTTGAAGATTCCCCATAGAAGGCCTCATCCTCCCTGGGGAGCAGAAAGGGAATGGGATAGGGGATAAGTGGGTGCCAGGGGACAAAAGGAGGGAGAGGAAACTGGGATTGACATGTAAAACAATCTTTTTTCTAATTTAAATAAAAAGGGGGAAAAGAAATTATAGGATAAAAGGGTAGATTCAAAATCTACTTTTAAACTCAAAATCTACTAGTTTTAAATATTTTACATTGGCATGGATTTTGTATACTGATACAAATTTAAAGTTAGTTTTTAATACTATATATATGTCTTTACTCTTGTTTGTGGTATTGTACTTATGCACCTCATTTAAAATTGTAATGTATAATTTAAAATGCAGGTAAGTAGTTAGCCATCTATATCTATCGAACTTATAGCCATGTTAGATATCTTTTCAAGGCTAAACTGTTGTATTTAAGTAGATGGTCTTAAAATACTTCAAATACCTACAGATTATGACATTTAAAATGCTTTATTAACATAATGCTTTTCATGACAACGAGACATGTTTTTTTTCCTGGCAGCACCAATATACTTCAAAAAGGGATGATGGTCATTAAAGGACCTCTATGTGGTTTACTTTCTTTGTGGCAAAAGGTAGCAATTTAGGCAAGAAACTTCCCTTGCCTCAATTGCTGACAGTATGCTGTCCATATTTGGCAAGCAGGACACAAAGAAAGGTGACTACCAAACCAAACTGCCTCTTTCCATAGCACATGAACCAGTACACTCCAATTTCTCCATCATATATTTGCTCATCACAATGGCCCCTACCTGCTTGGTACCTTGCAGCACCAGGCCAGCCTGTGTTAAGTCAGCCTTCACTGTGAGGACTCAGGCAGTCCGGTGGGTATCTTCCACCTGGGCTATGAGGACCCAGGTGGACCTGTAGATGTCTTCAGCCAGTGTCTCAATGGCTTTTTACAGGAGGAAAGCTGACTGATAGGGAATATTTCAGGTTTTGGATTTTGGATTTTGGGATTGGAGATGCTCAATTTATAGTACCAAAAAGCTGATTTTTACATATTTATTACAATAGGAGTGGTATTTCTGAGTCATAAGCAAAGTGAATGCTTAACTTTATAAAAACGTGTTAGCTAGTTATCTAAAGCAAGTGTACAATTTTATTTCACCATCAGCAATGCATAAGGACTTGAAATGCTCCACAGTCTCAGCAGCAGTAGTATTATCATTCTTTTTAAACATAGTATTTTGGTTTGCATGAAGTTATGGTTTGGCTTGTTTTTTTCTTGTTATTTTGTTTTGTTTTGTTTTTTGATTGTGACTTTACTTGGGTAAAGAGAAAATAATGTTGAGTGTCTGTTCATGTGTTTATTGGTTATTTCTGTATCTTATTTTGTAAAGTATATAATTGTAGGTGGAAATGTCTGTCCTGCTCAGTCCTATAGCCCTTTAGTTCCAAATAAACACAAAGAGTCTTATATTAATTATAAACTGTTTAGCCTATTGTTCAGGCTTATTTGTAACTAGCCCGTACATCTTAAATTAACTTATAATTCTTATCTATGTTTAGCAATGTGACTTGATACATTTTTTTCAGTAAGACATTCTCATTTTGCTTCCTCTGTGTCTGGATGTTGACTGTGTCTCTCCTTTCCTCATCCCAGAATCCTCCTAGTCTGGTAGCCCTGCCTACACTTCCTGCCTGACTACTAGCCAATCAGTGTTTTATGAGTGACAAATATTTACAGTGAACAGAGCATTATCCTACATCATGTAATTATTATGTTCTCTGCTAATATGGTACCTTATGTTTATTTACATTTATTTGTTTTTGGTATATGGGTATTGTGTCTATATGTATGTCTATGTACCTTGTGCAGGCAATTCCTGCAGAAGCCAGAGAGGGAGTTGGCTCCCTTGAGATTGGAGATATAGGTGGTTGTGAGCAGTAGTATTGAGGCTGGGAATTGAACCTTGGTCTTCTGGAAGAGCAGGAAGTGTTAACTTCTGAGACATCTCTCGAGGCCCCATGATTTTATTTTTAAGGGTTCTATATGTATTCTAAAAATTTGATGTCTATAACATATATGAATAGTGAATATTTTCTCTCTGTCTCATAGCATATTTCTACTTTTGTAACAACATCTTTGGTGTGCACACATCTTTAATGTTGATGAAATTTAATTTATTAATTTTTCCTTTATTTTTTCTATTTTTGAGATGATAATATAATTACAATATTTTCCCTTCTCTTTCTTCCCCTCAATCCCCATAACCCACCCTTTGCTCTCTTTCAAATTTCTAGCATTATTATTCCAGGCATATATTCCAGGCATAACAATTAATACAATGGATATATATTCCTAAAGACAACCAGCTCAGTATGTATAATGTCAATTGTATGTACATTTTCAAGGCTGGTCATTTGATATTTGATAACTAATTGGTGTGTTCCTTCCTAAGGAAGATTATTTCTCCCACTCTCAATATTCCTTTCCTTTATGCTTACTTAGGTAATTTTTTCTGTGATGAGAAACATTTGCCTAATTCATGTTTCCTTCTCTGTGCACTTATGTTTTAGCGTTTATATTCAAAGCCCATTATTTACTGCAAATTTAGTTTTTTATATGGTATAAAATAGGGTTTGAGGTTCATTTTCTCCAATATTCAGCAGTGTGAGAGACCTCCTTTCTGTATTTTAATGGCTTTGGTAACTATAAAAAATAATTGAGGCAATAAAGACAATGCAGTGTTGGCAGAGGAACACTTAAGTCAAGGAACTCAATTTTTTTTAAAAAAAGAAAACCACAGAGATAGAGCTACATGTTTTTTCCCAACTAATTATTTTAATAAAGGTACATGACTTAATTACTTTCTGTTGCTTTAAAGACACTATGGCCAAGGCAATTTATAGATGAAAAAATTTAATTGGGGCCTACAGTTTCAGAGAGTAAGTCTATGACCATCATGGTAGGGAGCACCACAGCAGGCAGGCAGGCATGGACTAGAGCATTATATGAGAACTCATACCTTGATTGACAAGCACAAGGCAGAGAAAGAACACTGGAAATGGCATGGACTTTTGAAACTTCAAAGCCCATTCCTAGTGATACACCTCCTCCAACAAGGCCACACCTCCTAATCCTTCCTAAACAGTTCCACCAACTGGGGACCAAGTATTCAAATATATGAGCCTAAAGGGCCAATTTCATTCAGAATGTTACAGTACAAAAGCAATTCAAAGGAATAGATAGCCTTTCAAGCAAGTGTTCAGGAGCAAGTGTATAGCCATAGGCAAAGATATAAACTTCAATCTGAACCTCACACAAAAGTCACTCAATAGACTTAAACATACAAAAATGTAAAACTTTTAGAAAATATATGAGAAAAAGAGCTTTGTGATGTAGTTTTGGTAATGATTTCTTAGATTTGACAGCTAAAGAATAACCCTTTAAGGAAATGTTCATAAATTGTACTTCATTAAGTATTAACTTTTATTCTAGAAAATATCTTCTCAAGAGGAAGATAAAACAACTAACATATTATAAAATTAAACATTAACATCAAAAGTAAACTGACATTAAACTGCAATTTGAGACTTAACGTAAGTATAACAATCTGTGGTGATATCTTTCTTGCACAAATAAGGCCTGTCTGGAGGTCAAAGAATGGAGATTGCCACTAGCTAACCTTAGAGGTCTGGAGGTCTGTACAGACAGACAGGAAGTGAAGTAGCTGGGCAGAAACAGGATGTAAGCAGGGAGAAAGAAACAGCAAATCACTCTCTTGTCTTCTGAGACACTAAGGAGGTAAAGTATGCCTTGGCTTGCTCCTTCTCTCTGATCTCTCAGTATTCCCCTCTATACCTGACTCTGGCCTTTTATTATCTAGACTAATTAAGAACTCCCTTTACAACAATCAATTGGGAAATTGATTGGGTCTCCCAACTTAAAAAAATATAGGATCAGATGGACTTACTGTTAAATTCAGAAATTTAAAGATGAGCCAATAATAATTTTCCTGAAATTATTCCACAAAATATAATATTATGGAACACTATCACAGTTATTTTATAGTATTAACCTGATACCAAAATTGAATGAGGACATACACACAGGCAAAAAGAACCTGTAAATTAGAGACCAATTGCTCTAATTAATTTGGACCAAGAAATTCTCAAGGAAAGACTTGTAAACTGGATTTAACAAAACATCAAAAAAATCATATATCATAAGCAAATTAGCTTCATTCCAGAGAATCAAATATGGTGCAACATATACAATAAATGTAATGCAACACATAAACAAACCAAAAGACAAAAATCCCATGATCACCTTAATAGATGTAGAAGCTTTTGACAAAGTTTAACATTCCTTCACAATAAAAGTTCTGAAAAACTAGGAATAGAACAAACATATGAAGGATTATATATGACAAACCTAAAGTCACCAATATAGTAAAGGAAAACATTTTCTTTACAATCAGAGACAAAAAGGTTATTCACTTTCTACTCCTACTGAATATAATCCTTGAAGTCTTAACCAGAAAAGGAAGCAAAAGAAATAAATAAAATAATATAGATATGAAAGGATAATGTCAAATTATCCCCATTTGCAGATGTTAAAAACTTCTCAGAAGAGACCCAAAATATTCCACCATGAAAATTTTACAACTGATATTTTCTGTAAAATAGAAGTATAAAAAATCAACATGCAAAATTCAGTAGCTTCTTTTATATACCAATAATGGATGTACTGAAAAAGAAGGCAGGAAAACATTGATATCTTCAATAGTCTCATAAAATAACTAGGAATAAACTTAACACGAAATACCTCTATGATAGGAATGGACTTAGGGAGTACATTCTACATGGAGGGATGTGCTCTTGGCCTGGACACATGGGGGAGGGCCTGGGCCCTGCCCCGGATGATATGACAGATTTTGGGGATCTCCCATGGAGTGCCTTACCCTCCCTGGGGAATGGAGAGAGGATGGGTTGGGGGGCTGGTAGGGGTGGGTGAGAAGAGGAGAGAGAGGGAGCTGGGATTGACATATGAAGCAGACTTCTTTGTAATTTAAATTAAAACATAAAAAATACCTCTATGATAAAAAATTTAAACACCGAAAGAATGCAATTAAAGAAGACACAGAGATGAGTAGATTCCCTATGATCATGGATTATGATAATTAATTTTGTAAAAATATATATGTCCAAAAGCAACCTTGAGACCTGAAGCCATTACCCTCAAAATTCCAATGGCATTCTACACAGAAACAACAACAACATCTCTATTTATATGGAAATACAAAAGACCTTGAATAGTCAGGGCAATGGTTATTTAAAGAATATTCTGACATATAACCATTCTAATGAATTTAAAGAAGACACAAACACTTCATTAAACTCCAAGAGAATAACAATAAATACTTGAGTAACAGGCAAGAAAATACAACTATGTGGCTGAATGGAATGATGAAGATAATTCAGTATTTGAAAATTAAATTCAATAAAGGGATTGAAACACTGAAGGGAACATAAGATGAAATGAAGATGGAATTGAAAACCACAATGTCTCAATTAGAAAACTCAGGAGAGAACTGTGATTATATTTTGTTTGTGATCTAAAAAATAAAGCTTATCTGAAGATCAAAGTGTGGAGCTAGCCACACTAGTTAGCCATAGAGGTCAGGCAGTGGTGGCACACACCTTTAATCCAAGAAGCCATACTAGTTAGCCATAGAGGCTTCATAATTAAGATAGCCTCCTGTGTGTTCATTTGGGACTGATGCGGCTCTGGAACCAGGCTGGCGGGAAGACTACACTCTACAATCCAGAGATAGATATTGGGGTTCAAGATGATGGTCAGATAAGCAAAGCAGCCAGCCACTAGCTCTTACCTCTATCTCAGGAAGAAATGGTGATCCTGCCTCCATGAATTCTCAAACTGTAATGCTTCTCTGTCTGGAAACTAAATCTCCACATGATACCCTTTGCTTCTTCCTTTTATACCTCTCTCCACCCAGCCATATCACTCCTGTCTTCACCTCCCTAGTGCTAAATTAAAGGCATATGATCCAAGTGTTGAGATCAAAGGTGTGAGCTCTATTACTTTTCACTCTTGTGTAGACCAGGGTGGCCTTGAACTCATAGAGATCTGTTTACCTGTCTCTTGAGTCCTAGGATTAAAGGTGTGTGCCACCACTGCCTGATTCTATGACTCATGGATAGTTTTGCATTCTGAACCCCCAGGCAAGCTTTAATAAATCATAAATAACATATCACCATATGGGAAAGAACAAGGCTTATCTGCAGTCCTAGTTAGAATAGTCTAGGAGGCTGACCCATCTCAGCCAACAGCTTGAAGCTGTTCTGGATGCAGAACTCTGAAGAAACTGTAATAGAGGCACTCTAAGAGGATGTATCACCTGGGTCACATGTTTCCATTGGTATCTGGTTCCCTTGCTCTGAAAACACACAAACTTTCAAAGGTAAGCTACATATTCACATTAACACAAGTATGAATTGTATATAAACCAGTCAAAGATAATTCTTGTTTTGTGTTTGAGCAGGTAAAAAATATATGCCACCTGTCTTGTAGTTTTCTAGGTTTATTTCTTTACATCTGTAATGAAAATTTTTCAGGAGGTCTGCTCCAATCAATCCTGATCTCTATCAACCTTGAATGAATCCACAGCCTGTAGCCAGAAGTTTTTATGTGTCCTGATGGGTCCTACAGCTGCTTATAAAATAATTAGTCAAAGACTTAATATTAATTATAAACTGTTTGTCCAATGTGATGGGGGATGTACTTCTGTATATATGTTTCTCTTACTGACTGATGAATAAAACACTGCTTGATCATTAGAGACAGGGAGATATGCAGGACTAGGAGATGAGGAGAATTCTGGGAAAGGTAGGCAAAGAAAGACCTCCAGAGGACACCATGTAGCCGGCAAAGGAGTAACACCAATGACTCAGGCTTATTATTAGCTAGGTTTTATATCTTAAATTAACAAATTTTTATTAATCTATGTGTTGTTACATGGTCATGACATTACCTCAAATCTTGCTTCTCCAGTGGCTACTGGTTTTTCCTTGACTCCACCCTTCTTTTCCCTGTATCTCTGCTTGGATTTCCCTCTTAGCTCTATTCTGACTGGCTATTGGTCAAATCATCTTCTTTATTAACCAATGATAATAAAACATATTCACAACATATAGAGAGACGTCCCACATCAAAGGTCTTTTGTTTCTTATGGAAACAAAATTATAACCTCTTCCCCAAAGCAATACCTTTTTTTACTTCCATTTCAAAGAAAAGGTATTCCTAAAATATCAGCAGTCCCTCTTACAATGCCATGTGTCTCAGCAGCTGTCATTTCCTTATCAGTTTTCAAAAAATTCAAAGTCAACACAATATACAGGATCCAGACTTCCTGAATATTTCCCAACTCTATGTGGCCTACTATTATTTTTTAATTTATAAACTATTTACTTTTTTTCTATGAGTATGCCCATTTTCTTAAGCTTATGCACATTATTAAACACACTATAACCTTTTTAGAATGTTTTTTCCATCTAAACATGCTTTGCTGTGTATTTATAGTCCTTTCTGTCTTCATGAGCAAAACTTTAATTTGCTAAGCTACCATGAGGCCCTCTACCATGACTTTGGTGTCTGGGTCCATCCCCTCCTTGGGTCTGTGAGAATCAAGCCTTAAACTCACAGGCTTAGTCCAGAACTTCATTTGAGTGGAACTGCATTCAACCACCCCAGCTCTAGGAAGTAGACATTTTTACATAGCTTTTTGTTTCTTGTGGGAACCCACAGAATTGATTACATTTCATCTTGACATAATATCAGAGAGTTATAGCCTATTATTATTCTTCCAAGGTGAAACAACAAGGATGTCTGGCCTAAGATGCAAATGTGACAAGATAATTGGCCTAAGGCGTGGTCACTCTATGTCCTGCCTAAACAACAGAATACTTAACTCAGGAGATAGTTACTTGATGTTTTTCATATTGAGAAGGTAATTACACTTGCTTGTTTGTATCTTGGTAAAGAAGTCTTTTGCTTTCTCCCTCTCTTTTGATGGGTGTATTAAAAGACTTTGAACAATAAACATGGGTGGTTTAATACTCACTAAATGGGCTCCTGACTCTTGTCTCTTGTCTAATTACTTTCCTCAATCCACATTATTCCTTCAAGCAAGAATAGGACAGACTAGCCAGGGGGACTGGACAGAAGCCCCTCCAAATTGGGTTACTACAGTTTCTATTTAGTGTGATGGCTGTTTAAGTGCTCTGCTGTATGGTAGAGCTTCTTAAAGGAATTATATCTTTTTTTCCTTTTTAGCTTTCCCAAGTCCTATGTAGAAATTTGGGCCTCATGTTGGAATGCCAGTGTACCAGGCTTTTTCTTTTGGGCCAGCAACCAGCTCCCAAACCATGACATGGAGACTTACTATTAGTTAGGAATGTTTGGCCTTATCTTAGCTCTTATTTTTATGTTTCTCTTTATCTACATTTTACCGTGGGGCCTTTTACCTTTCTTTATATTTTACTCCCCTGCTGTCTCCATGTTTGGTTGGCTGGTGACTGCCTGGCTGGCCCTGGGAGGGTCTTTCTCTTTCTCCTCATTGTCTTCTTTTTTCTTCTCTCTTCTCTTCTTGAGACTAGATTCCTCCGTCTGTTTATTCTCTCAGTCTGTCATTCCTGCCTATTCCTCTATCTGCATAGATAGTGGCCATTCAACTTTTTTATTGTTGTTTTAAAATTATTTTAACATTACTTTATGTGCACTGGTACAAAGGTGCCATATCCCCCGAAACTGGAGTTACAGACAGTTGTAAACTGTCATGTAGGTGCTGAGAATTGAACCCAAGTTCTCTGGAAGATCTGTCAGTTCTCTTAATCACTGAACCCTCTCTCCAGCCCCCAGATGTTCACCTTTTTATTATAACAATCAGGTACCTTAGACAGGCATGGTGAAACAAATGCAAAAAAAATCTTTACATAATTAAACACACATCCTTACATCATTAAACAAATACAACACACCTTTACACAGTTAAAGTAATATTCCACAGCATACACAGATGTAACACATCTTTGCCTAGTTAAAATAACATTTCATACCATTTTGGGACATGTTAACAGCAATTATAAGAGGGAAGTTTATAACAATAAAAGTACAAATAAATAACTTAATGATGCAGATCAAGAATTTGGAAAAACAAGAACAAATCGAACCCAAACCCGGCAGACAAGAAATAATGAAAATCAAAGCAGAAATTAATAAAATATAAACAAAGAAAACAATACAATGAATAAATCTATCTGAGATAATGTTCTTTGAGAAGATAAACAAGATTGGCAGACCCTTAGCCCAACTAACCAAAAGAAAGAGATGACCCAAATGAACAAAATCAGAAATGAACATGGAAACATACCATCTTCTTTTCAATATAGTGCTGGAAGCATTCATTGGAGCAATAAAAACAAGAGAAGAAAATCAAAGGGATACAAATAGGCAAAGAAGAACTCAAATCATCCATATTTGTAGATGATATGATATTATACAAAAGAGATACCCAAAATTCTACCAGAAGACTTTTGGAAATGATTAATACTTTTAGCAAAATGGCAGAGAATAAAATCAACTTTAAAATATTCTAACAATAAACAAACTTAAAGAGTTCATGGACACTCACATTTACAATAGCATCAAAACCAATAAAATATCTAGGAAAAAACTTACTAAAGGAGGTGAAAAATCTCTACAATGCAAACTTCAACTTGCTGGGAAAAAGACTGAAAAAGACACTAGAAAATAGAAAGATGCCTCATGTTTATGGATGAGCAAAATTAATATTGTGAAAATGACCACCTACCAAAAGCAATTTACATAGTCAGTGCAGCTCCAATCAAAATACCCACATTCTTTTTTCCTCTTAGAGACAGGGTTTCTCTGTGGAACAGTTCTTGTGGACCTGGTCCTCACTCTGTAGACCAGGCTGGCCTCAAACTCACAGAGATTGATGAGTCTCTGCATCCTAAGAGCTGATATTATGGGCATGGACCACAGAGGAGGAAATGGGGTGAGAATACAGTCAATGAATATGATAAATCTGAACAGATATATTATAAAGACAATAATTTTAATAAAAATTTTGAAGATTATTGTTTGATCGTGGATGTCCTTCTGTATGCTTTGAATATATGTTTCTCTTATTGGTTGTTGAATAAAGCTGTTTTGGCCAATGACTAGGCAGGGAGTAGCCAGGGAGGAAGTATAGGCAGGGCTACCAGACTAAGAGAAATCTGGGAATAGGAACAAAAGAGTGGGTCTCAAGGAAGAGACCATGTAGCTACCAGGAAGGTAGGACACCCGGGCATTCTCTGTTAAGCCAAGACAGTTTATAATTAATAAAAGCCTCAGTGTGCTTATTTGGGACTGAAGGGCTGCAGGACAGAAAATTCTGTCTATACATATCTCCTACTGTGGAGCAAGAATTTCCACATAAAACCTGACAAAAGCTTAAAAAGGGATTCTGAACACAAAAGAACAGAATCAATCATGGCTTTTTGGTAGCAGCATTTTCTTGGGTGGTCTCTAATTGCTAGAGGTAAGCAGAGGTGTGGCTTTTTAAAGAGAGGCTTCCTAACTCAGCTTTAGTGGCAAAAACCACAAGGCTCCTTTAAGAGGACCTGCTACCAAACAATTAAATGGTGTTTATGACCAGTCGTGGCATGCTTCTTGGTGGTGACCTGAACCTAGAAATTCCACAGAGTTATGGCAATGTGCATAACTACCACCAGTACTTCCACAATGAAGCTAGACTCTCAGAAAGGCAAGAAATAGGGTGGGGCAGGATGCCACTTAGCCATGATGTTCAGCAGATGTTTGGTCAAAAAAAGATAGTGATATACAGTGAAGAAAGATTCAGAGAAGCAAAACCTCTAAACAGTATAGTGTATTTAAAAATATAAGTAGGCTTGAGAGAGAAAAGAAAAAGGATACAGAAAGTCATTTAAAAAGAAATAGAGTACTGGGTGTTAGCGCATGTCTTTAATCCAAGCACTTGGGAGGCAGAGGCAGACATATCTCTGTGATTTCAAGGCCAGCTTTGTTAACAAAGTGAATTCCAGGACAGCCAAAGATACACAGAGAAACCTTGTCTTGACAAAAAACAATAAAAATGTTATTGTGTTGTCTTCAAATTGTTTGACTGCTGAGGAAGGAACAACAGCTGCTAAAAGACATTTTTTGCTACTGGATTAATCCAACTGATATATTTTGAAAATGCCTTGACTTCAAATTTAAGTCTAAGAACATGCTACATTGGAAAAGAAGTCCTGCTTTTGTTTCCACAGAAGATGAAAAGCTGTGAATTCCTTCCAGACTAATGTGGTTTGATCAGGCAAGACCCCCTAAAGCAGTGGCCCAGGTGATCCAACATCCAAAACAACTGAAATAATGCAGCCTCACAGATTACTACTACAGCCAGGATTTGGCCAGTGTTCTTGGTTTCAGTGGATTCAGAGGATCCACTTGGGATTGACAGTAGCCCCAAACAGCAGGGAACATTTTGGAGAAAACTATGTCCACATTCTCAAATATTGTTTATACATGTTTGTTTTCATTTAAACAGGGGTGGCTTAAATAGTTAAGACCACAGTCAATCTCTTTTTAAAGAAAAAATGGAGTATTATATAGAAATGAATACTATGAATTGGTATGGATTTTGGTTTATTGATATAAACTTAAGGTCAATTTTGTTATATGTTTATTTCTACTCTTGTTTAGGTATTGTGTTTAAACAACTCTTTTAAAAATGTAATGTATAATTCGATACAAATTATAGATAGTCACCTATAATAGTTAAAACTTATAGTCAGGTTAGTTAGGCTTTCCAGATACACAGAGATATATTTCAAATGGATAGACATTCTTCAGAACCTTTCAAAGACCTACAGAATACAGCATTTAAAATGGTTTATTAGGGTTTTTCACGACAATAAGACACAACTGTTCCTAGGAACACCAATTACATCAGAGAGGAAGATGGGCATCAAAGAAACTTGTTATGGAGCTTGACTTCAATGTGGCAAAACTGGCCTACTGGGCAAAGAACTGCCCTTGCATCAACTGTCCAAAGTGGACAAGGAGGCTAAAAAGGAAAGTGATTGTGAAACTTGTCCTTAAGGGTTCCGGCTTTATAGAAGAAAGCAACTGACAAACTTTGCCAGTACAAGACAGAACAGCTCTTCAAATTTCCTACTTCATTAAAAAGTCTGCCAGACACTATGGCCCATGGGCTAAAGATGGATGCCCCAATGTTACAGAGAAACTTTGGGTGACTGTCCAGGCAGCGAGATGTCTCTGTCAATCCTAGAGTTTATATATTATTCTCCTGAGGTACTTCATGGAGTTGAAGAGATAGCTATAGTTATGGTTTTCTTTATGATAAAAGGTAAATTACATATAAAATTTTAGACTCACAAAGATAGGATAGATGATAGAATGTTTTCTTTAAATTTTGCCAAATGTCAACGGACTAAATATTGTTAATTATAATTCTTACTTGAACACTGTTTTGTTATATACAATTTCACTATGTTACAGTTAAAACCGTCCTTTTTATTTAGACAAAAAAGAGGAGATGATGGGGAATGTCCTTCTGTATGCTGTCAATATATGTTTCTCTTATTGGTTATTGAATAAAGCTGTTAGAGCCAATGGACATACAGGATGTAGCCATGGAGGAGGTATAGGCAGGGCTACCAGACTAGGAGAAAGCTGGAACACAGGAGTATGTTATGAGGGAGATGCCACGTAGCTACTGGGAAGGTAAGATACCCAGGAATTCTCCAGTAAGTGAAAACCACATGGAGATATACAGATTAATAGAAATGGGATCAATATACAGATTAATTAGGAGAGAGCTAGCCATTAAGAAGCCTGAACTTTCAGCCAAACAGTCTGTAGTTAATATATGCCTCAGTGTGTTTATTTTGGACTGATGGTTGCAGGACAGGGCAGGACAGAAAATTCTGTCTACAATTGTTCACAATAACTTCTGTTTCTATTTTCAAAACTGTTTAAACCTTTTTTAAATGAAATCTTCAAAATTCAATTCTAACTAAATTATTTTAATGTCCTTGAAAAAACTTCATTTGAACATCTCAAAAAGACATTTCTTTTTATAGAAAAAGATATATTAAGCTAATTGGTGAATATATATATGATAGAATTGCTAAATGACAAGGTGTGATAAACCTTCTTTAAGTTATATTGGAATAGATATTTCACTAATATGTGCTTCAGAAACAGTATGACATTTACAAAAATATAATAATCATATACACAAAAAGGACAGAAGAGAGTGCAAGATTCCCTGGAACTGGAGTTAAAAGCCATTGTCAGCCACCCAACATGAGTACTTGGAACTGAACTCTAGTACTCTGCAAGAACAACAAGCATTCTTCTTTTCTGATCCATCTTCCCAGCCCTATTGCTGTGTATTAAACAGTAGGTGGTGTGAACATGAATTGGAGAAACAAAATTGGTATTTGACAAGATGTAAATCTAGAGCTAAGTGTGGATCCATGGAGAGTCTGGATGACCACAGAAACTTTCTTGAGTTCTTAAAGCTTCCATAATTTTTAAAGTTCTGTACCCCATGACCCATGATGGGAGAAATATAATTATCCACATTTTGAAAAAAATTGGTGGTATAACTGTTCTATAATTGATAAATGATTTATAAGCAATATTCGGTTTACCAGTTTCATATTTTCAAATGTGACACAAAAGAACAAAGCTTTAATGTTAATACAAGCCCTGGGTGATCCACAAAATGGAGCTACAGGAGACCATATCAAGTTCTTTTTGTAATTCACACTGCAGCAAAATATCAGCTCTTATTCCTTGGTTCCATAGCTCTCCAATGACCTTTTTAAATGAACTCTTCATTTTTTAGAAACCTCAAGGTAAAGCTCTTAGAGAATTTTTACCCAATATGCAAATATTCTCTTTGACATAGGCAGGTTTCCAAAGGTCATATATCAAGACTTCTGTACTATAATGAAAATATTATCTTTTTTCCTGCTGTCCTGTTCCCTTTCTATAAAGAAAAATCCATGGAATTACACTATAGTTGGCTCTAAAAAGCTGTTTTAGTAGAGAAAAACACAAGAGCAATTGTTGGCTTTGTGGTCTAGTGCCCCTAAATAATGACTCTTTTAACATCAATGCCTGTCCATGTTCTCATTGAGAATTACCTAAAACCAGTAGGAATGAGTACAAAACTACCCTTGATATTTTAGACATCTCAATCTTAGGTGCTTTCATATAATCATTGGAAATGGTACCATGAGCTGTAAATTAGTCACATACTTGCAGACCAAGTATAAAAAGCCTATACATTCTATGCCTACAAAACATGGATTGAATTTATAGGCATTTTATACTCAAGACCCAGAAACTACATATGTGACTATGAGAAATTGCTGGTATGATGTCACAGGATCCAATTCAGTAAGGTCTTCTTCATTAAATTTGATCATAACCATTTTGTTCTGTTAGAATAGGACCACTAAGTGGGTTGAGAATATACCTGTTGGCAGTGTTTTGCTACTGTGCATAAGGTCCTAAGTTCAATCTCCATCACACATAACAAGGGGGACCACTAAAGAAATTTTCACACTGTCATGCTCAAGAGCTATGCAGACTAATAGATGGACAAATTAAACTGATTCTTGTTCAAATACCACTAGGTGGCCCTCGTTTTCCAGCCCCCAATGGCCTATGTTGCCTCTGGAAAATTTGCATGTGCAATTCTGCAGCCTCCCTCATTTAGATTGTTCTGTTCACTCCTGCTTTCCAAATAGCTTTTCCTATAAGAGCCCTTAACAGTTCCCATATTCATAAACCATAGCCATCAGTGATTAAAATTGGTGTCAACATTAAATTGGTGAATAAGAAGGACTGGAAAGATGGCTCAATGGATAAAAATATTTGTTTTGAAAGCAAGAGCTGAGTTCAAGTCCCTAGCACTCAAGTAAAATCCAGTGTTGGTGTCAGCCAGCCTGCCAAAATGGCAAGTTTCAAGCTCAGTGAGAGCTCCTGCTCTGTCTCAAATAAATAAGGACAATAGTGATGGAATACCTGGCATCCTCCTTTGGCCTCCACATGCATGGGTGCAGTCACTCACACCAAACACATAGACACATGCATACACATCACACACACACAAACAAAATAAAGTGGTTGAACAGAGTTGGCTTATTCCAAGGAAGGTTCAAGAAAGGTTCCTGGGGGTTCACTCTTGGAATATTTTGTGTTTTATACCAAATCAGACTTTCAAGGATATTGAACAGGTGAAGCCACTCTATAAACAGTGGATGTGAATATTCTTGTTCAACAACAACAATATTGAATAATATACCACATGGCTTTAGATCTCCCTTGCCCAAGTTAGGAGCTCATGTATGCTACTAAACAGAACTAAACTTATCTCCTCTTTTACCACTATAAATGAGGATTATTAAAAGGATGTTCAATTTTGCTGTGTTGCACAACTAACAAATTTCTTAAGGTGAAGGGAATGTATGGTGTGTGTGTGTGTGTGTGTGTGTGTGTGTGTGTGTGTGTACAAAGTTAGCACTTAGTTGACTGGTATCTTGAGTGGTAGATGACAAATGTACCTATTTCTACCATTTCCCAATTTTTGGTTTCCTTTCTATGGGTCTTCATTTATGACTTGTTACCACAGCTTTTTGCACAAAAGAAATGGCTACTTCTTTAAGTCATGTCACACCACAGTGAACTATGATCCTTAATTCTGAAGATGTAGTTTCTTTCCAACCAGGCCCTGCAACCCTTAGTCCCAAACAAACACACCAAGGCTTATATTAATTATAAACTGTTTGACCAATGACTCAGGCTTCCTATTGGCTAGCTCTTAATTGTTAAGCCATTTCAATTAATTTTTTATGTATTGTCATGAGGCTGTGACTTACCCATAATGCTCTGACATGTTACTCTTTTAGCAGCTACATGGTGTCTCCCTGGTGACTGTGTTTCTCCTTTTCCTTTACCAGAATTCTCCTATCTGGTTGCCCTGCCTATACTTCCTGTCTGGCTAATGACCAATCAGCATTTATTCATCAACCAATAAGAGAAACATGTATTCACAGCATACGGAAGGACATCCCCCATAATCTTCTATTTTCTGTCTAAATAAAAAGGAAGGTTTTAATATTAACATAATATTATTACATATAACAAAACAATTATCAATCAAGAACTATAATTAATAATATTTAGCCCACCAACATGTGACAAAATTTAAAGAAGATATTATATCATCTATCCTATCTTTTAGTCTGAAGTTTTATATGTAAAGTATTTTATCATAACTAAGGAAAACCATAACCATAACTATCTATCTTCAACTTCATAAAAGACCTCAGAAGAATAATACCTAAACTCTAGAATTGACAGAGAAATCTTACCTCCTGGACAGTTACCCAAGTTCCTCTGTAACATTGGGGCATCCATTTTCAGCCTATAGGCCTAGAGTGTATGGCACACTTCTCAGCAGAGCAGGAAATTTGAAACTGTTCTGTTTATACTGGTACATTGTCAGCCATTTTTCTCAGTGTCCTTCAAAATGTCTGTTAGAATCTTCCATGAAGCAGGAACCCTGAAGGACTGTCCCATCTTATTTTGGCAAGTCCAGCAGCCACTTTCCTGTGGGTCCTGTATTTTCAGTTTATACAGCATACAGTCAAACAGTCCAGGCAAGAGGAGTTTCTTGCCCAAATCCTTTGTCTTGCCATATTGAAAACAAACTCCATAAGGAGCTTCTTTGATGCCCATCTTCCTCTCTGATGTAATTGGTGTTCCCAGGAGTAGTTGTGTCTCCCTATCATGAAAAACCCTAATAAACCATTTTAAATGCTATATTCTGTAGGTCTTATAGGTGACTATCTATAATCTGTATTTAATTACACATTACATATTTAAATGAGTTGTATAAACACAATACCTAAACAAGAGTAGAAATATACACATAACAAAATTGACCTTAAGTTAGTATCAGTAAACCAAAATCCATACCAATGCAAAGTATTCACTTCTCTATCATATTCCTTTTTTTCTTTAGAAAGAGATTGACTGGAATCATTAACCATTTATAACCAACCCTGTTTAAATGAAATCAAGCATGTATAAGCAATATTTGGGAATGTATGCATAGCTCTCTCCAAACTGTTTCCTGCTGTTTGGGGCTACTGTCAATCCCAAGGGGATCATGAGAAATCCCAGAACACTGGCCAAATCTTGGCTGTAGTAATCTGTGAGGCTGCATCATCTCATCTGTTTTAGATGTTGGATCACCTGGGCCACTGCTTCAGGTGGTCTTGTTTGAACAAACCATATAAGTGTGTGTTGGGGAAGTCCTGTGCATTTGTCAATAAAGCACTGTCTGGCCAATAGGGAATCTAGATAGGAGGGACTAGGAGTCCAGAAGGACTCTGGGTAAGAGAAACACAAGAGAGTCGAGATGTAACGCCATGGGGTAGGAAGCCCGGAAACTTCTCCGGTAAGAGACATACTTAGATTAACAATTATGGGGTAATTACTTAAGTCAGAGCTAGCTAGTAAGAGACAAGCAAGGCCAACAGCTTCATAATGAATATAGCCTCCTGTGTGTTTATTTGGGACTCATGCGGCTCTAGAACCAGGCTAGCGGGAAGGCTTCTCTCAAGGAAAAAGCTTCTCTTTACAAGTGTGGAAGGAATCCACAGCTTTTCATCTTCTGTGGAAACAAAAATAGGACCTCTTTTCCAAAGTAACATGTCCTTAGACTTAAATTTTGAAGTCAAGGCATTTTTAAAATATATAGGTTAGATTAATCCAGCAGCATTTACGATCAAATGTATTTTAGCAGCTATTTCTCCTATTTCAGTAATCAACCAATGCAAAGACAATAACAGATAGTATTCAGATTCTGTGTATTTTACATCTTTATGTGGAGTTTTTGTTATTACTCTATTTCTTTTACTCTTTTTGAGACATGGTTTCTCTGTGTAATTTTGGCTGTCCTGGAATTCATTCTGTAAACCTTGAAATCACAGGGATCTGTCTGCCTCTGCCTCTGGAGTGCTGGGATTAAAGGCGTGTGTCAACACACCCAGGTACTCTATTTCTTTTTAAATGACTTTCTGTATCCTTTTTCTTTTTTCTCCCAAGCCTATGTATATTTTTAAACACATTGTAAACCATTTAGAGTTTTTTTGTGTTTTTTCCCCTCTGAATCTGTCTTTACTGCATATATTTATGTTTTTCTGACCAGGTGTCTTTAATTTTCTAAACAGCATAGCTAAGATTAAAGTGGGCTCCACCCAGTTAGGTTCCAATGTGGCTGGTGTATGTTTACAACCTGCTCTGGGAACTGTGCTCACCACCTTGACTCTGGTCTGTGCCACCACCAAGCAGCTTGTAGCACACTGCCCATAAATCTTTTTTGTCTGTATGAGTAAAAGCTAAATCTGCCATGCAGCATGCTGTGTAGCCTGTGTTCAAGCCCAACTGCCACAGCATATCTGCACCATGGCATGCATGAGACTAAGAGACTAGACTAGGAAGCCCATTGTGGTTCCATTGTATATGGAAATTCTTGCCCCATGTTGGTGTTGGTTGGTGTCATATGAAGACAGAGTTTCTTTCAAGCCAGGTCCCACAGCCCTTTAGTCCCAAAAAACACACTGAGGCTTATATTAATTATAAACTATTTGGTTGATGGCTCAGGTTCTATTCACTAACTCTCTTTTAATTATTAACCCATTTTGATTAAAGTATGTATTGCCACGAGGCTGTGACTTACCCATAATGCTCCAGCATGTTATTCCTTTAGCAGCTAAATGGCATCTCCTTCTGGCAACTGCTTCCTTGAATTTCCTCTTCCCAGAATTCTCCTCAACTGGTAGCCCTGCTTATACTTCCTGTCTGGCTAATGGCCAATCAGCATTTATTCATCAAACAATAAGAGAAACATATTCACAGCATACAGAAGGACATCCCCCATCACCTTGCCACCATGAAATGAACAAAAACCATAAACAACTACACCTGAATACTACTGAACTATTTTTATTATCTTAACTTTGAATTATTATTTTTATTTCATGGAAACTCTTGTTAAGGAGCATGTTTTAGTTTCTTAGTATATCCTACTGTGAGCTATCCACAATAACCTACCTGGTACAGGGTCTCTCCTCGGAAGTATCAAACAATCCTATCACAATAATCCTTTGTACATTAAGTGGCCTCATCACAGAATAACAAAAAATGTGAAGAACATGTAAGGAATCATAAAATTAATTTGACATTGTGACTTTTGCATTCCATCCAGAGACCAAACAAGTCATTATGGTGGTAACAGAAAGAATTATCTGTGTCTAGGATTTTGATTAATTTTCAAAATGGAGAAGCTGACCCAAAGGATATGTGTGTTAAATTTAATTAAATTTGGTTTAACATTGTCTATATATGTAGCAAACTCTAACTTAATATGTGAACATACTGCAATCAATTTTAATAATACAAAAGTTCTCCTTAATCCAGTTTTTCCTTCAAGTTTCAGTCATCTGCTGTCCAAAAACATTTAAAATTCTAGGAATGAGCACTTTGTAAGTTTTAAATAATTTTAATTCTACATAGTATTTTAATTGTTCTGTTTTATCAATATATTTGATTAGTATTAATTTTCATTTTGATTGGACTGAGTGGTGCTTTGTGGCTAGGAACAGCTATATGACTCTCTGGAATCATCTGTAAGATTATTTCTATAGACAATAGACAATTATATCTTGAAAGTTCTGACGTCAAGGATTCAAAATTTGAAGACAATATTTAATTGGGAGGTCAAGAAACTCTGTAAAATGGTGCCTAGTTTGAAGAAGTGAGTCACTGAGGCTGTTGCTTTGAAAGGTACATCTTGGTCTCAATCTGGTCTTACTATTTCTCTCCTTCCTGACCATCATGAGGCAAGTGGCCTTTGCCATATGCTCCCATTTCCATAATACTCTGGATACTTTCTTTCAGGCCCTGAACACTAGACCCAGCCAACAATAAGCTGAAACCTTTGAATGCATTAGACAAAATAAATCTTTCCTTCTTTATACTCTTACCCTTAGGTTGCTGTTAATGTCAACAGTGATAAACATGTATAGTTTTCAAAATACAAGTTAGGAACTACATACATGGTATCTGTCATCCACTGGGGGTTTTGGAATGCATTCTTGAAAAATAAAAGGGAGATAATTGTAGTAATTTCTTTCTTGCCATACCAGTTGAGGTTCAGATAGGTACAGGCTGTAAACTGCTCAGACAATGCCTAAACATTAAGTGCAAGCTGTAACCAACCATGCAATTTTTTAATCATTAGCTCAATATTTATTTATTTTATGTATGAGTGCTCTATCTGCATGTATGCCTTTATGTCAGAAGAGACCATCAAATCCCACTATAGATGCTTGTGAGTCACCATGTGGTTGCATGGAATTGAACTGAGGACTTCTGGAAGAGCAACTAGTACTCTTAACCACTGAACCATCTCTCCAATCCCCAGGTGAATTATAATCCATAGGCTCAATCTAGTCTTCTGTTTCTGTAAATAAAATTTCAGTAAAACACCTTCACACACTTTAACATATGTATTTTCTATGATCTGTGGTTAAGGCTATTTTATAAAAGTAGAATTTAGTTGTAGACAGATTGTATATGTCTAAAAAATAGCTGAAAATATTTACTATATGACTTTATAGAAAAATAATTCCAACCCGGAACTTGGACTATAATCAGATAGGGCACGGATAAATAAATGGATGTGCATATTATACTTTGAAAATTGAACACAGACAAGCTTAGTATGTTCTAGGAACAGAAAAAATATAATTATGGGATTTTTTTCTATTTAATATCTAGGTTGCTTGTTTGTTTGGAGTTTGGTCTTTTGTTTTAGACAGGTTCTCATTATGTAGAAGTGGTTCACCTCAAACTCATGATGTTCCTGGCTGGGTCCTCTTAGTGCTGAGATTACAGGTATGTGAAATCATGCCCAGCTGTTCCTGGGTTTTAATCCATCCATATATTCACACACTCCTAAAATATGCTCTGTGTCATACACTAGATCTTGCTTTCCTTATATCTGGAATATTTTCCTTTTTCCTATTTGCCTGGTCGTCACTGAAGTATGTCTTGGTTTTGATCATCATTTGTATTCAGAGATCAGTGTAAAGTTTGACTGTATTAAGACTCGATATTTGTTGCATGAATGAATACCAGCCAGGTTCAATATATATTTTCATTTTGTTTAGTTATTCTTCTTAGCATTAATTCACATTTTGGGTACAATCTTTAGTGTGTATTTTCAGTGGTCTTAGGTAATTCTTAATAATATTCATTAAAGAATACATCTTATGCTTGGAAATCAGGTTTGAAAAATACAAACTTTCTTTTGTATTTTAAAAATACAAAATTTCAAAATTCTGCTCTTTTACTGCAAGGTAGAAAGAGGAAATTATAATTTAGTGTAATTGGTATATGAGACATATGGACTCAATGGAAAAGGCAAATATACATTTATGTAGAAATGACAGTTCAGGAATCACAGAGGAATACCTAAATTGAGTTTTTAAAAAAAGACTATCAATTCTCCAAATAAATAACTATATATATGTAGATATATAGAATTACAAGATAAAACCATAGAGGAATATTAAGTCTCAGTCATGATGAAATCTTTTTCTTCCTCTGTTGATGTTGAACCAGACAAACTATTTTCTTTTGTGCCTTTATGACAAATTATTTCACGATTCATTTCTTAGTTTTTCTATTATGCATTATTATTAAATTTCATTCATAAAAATTTGTTCATTCTTTGTGGTTTATTCCTCTTCTAAGCCTCACCATATTAGCACTGTAGCTGGGCCTTTGATTCAAAATGCTCATCCGTATCTACGGAAATCCAGTAGTGAGGGATATTGTGGCATGTTGAAGCGTAATGTAAGACATTTAGTTCTTACAAAACCTCAATAAGCTACAATTAATACAAGCATAGCTCGGAAATTATAGAAAAGCACTGAAATACCAGGTAGGCAACCCGAGTTTTACATGCATTTTAATATCCTGGACCCCTCTTTCTTTTATTATACCTCCAAATTTGTTCAATTAGTTTAGAGCTCTTGTCTGAGCTTTCTCGAATGTAGTCTTTAAAAGCAGCCCTGTGAGTCTCCCACTCTGCAAGACCGGAAGGAGCAGGGCGGGGCCTTAAGATTCTCTGAAGACTAGAGCTGGCTGGGGGAGGGGAAAGGGAGCCAGACTGCGGTGGGGGCTGGGTAGTAAAAAGCAAAAGGAGTGACAAGGCTGCACTTCAACCCCTCTTTGCTTGCTTTTGCCTCTGCAAACTTCTGAGTCGCGACCTCCAGCACAGGTAGGTGCTGTCCTCGGGTCTGGGAAAGGGTGTCTTAGGTGGCCAGGGACCCACGGGCTCACCTAGTCTTGTACTTCGCGGCCTGGCGTAGTGAGAAGTGACGGCTCCAATCCCCATCCCAGGGTGATAGTACTCACCTTACACTGGCTGTGGAAGACATTCCTGCCTTTCTGCAAGGCTGTCGGCACGATTTGTGCTAGTTTCGCGACACAGTCCTCTTGGAGATCAACTTAAGGCCAGTTGGGCCTAACTGACACAGTGAAAGAACTGGAGCGAGCTAGGCTTGAGACTGACACCCAGTATAAATGGTTTCAAACTCGATTAGACCTTCCAACTCTGAATCTGTTACGCATTTGGTTTCTAGAGTTCATTCAGCATGCCTTCCTTTGCTCAGCCATAAAGCTGAGGGAGAAACACTGCTTTTGCAAGAATTTACAGCACTGCCTTCTTTCTACCTCATTTTCACTAATGTTGTCTGACCAGATTTTACCCATAGTGTGCCTCTTTTAGAGCAAGGCTGTCAGTGTAGTTGTAGGTCTTGGGAGAAGGTAGGCTAGAAACCTTTTTTTCTGTTCTGAAAAAAAAAATTGGAGGATCCTTTTAAAACTATTAGAAACGACATTCATTTAGTGCATGAATTGAATATTAACTCTGAATAATGCGCTTGTGAATACTTTATTAGTAAGGATTTAAACAAAATTTGTTGTCCAAAATGTTATGTATTGAATGAAGATAATATACCTCCAGGAAGTTTCATGAAAAAAAATACAATTTTACTGTTTAATTACTGAGTAAAAACGCTGAGCTCTTCTATATGGGAACACTTCAATAATACATTCTCATACAGTGGTTCTTATTTTATTGTTGCTTTTTTAGCAAGGTGTTGACCTTGCCAGGATACACTGTGGTTAAAACTTAAAAGCAGTTCATTTTACATTAAGTAAGTGACTGCAAAGATGCAGAAGTAATATAAGCACTTTGGACCAATACTGGGACTTCCAAATCTTCCTTATTATAGAACAACCATGAAAAGAAAAATGGTTTACCACAATACTAAAGAAGTTATACATTGTCTCATAAGCAGTGTAATGAACAGAATGTTCACTGTAGTGGTAGAGTCTGGATGTGGTGGCATTTTGTTTATGATCTAACAAAGCTTGCCTGGAGATCAGAATGCAAAGCTAGTGGTGGCTTAGCTGCTTTGCTTCTCTGATCTTCAGCTTGAACCCAATATCTGTCTCTGGGTTTTTATAATCTGTGCTACATCTGGAGACTTCTACCATGTGTTCTTTCTAGTTCTTTATTTGAAATACAAACTGGGACAGATTAATAGCTTCTTTGTCTTGGTGTCTGTCTCAGGAGTCTCATAAGTACTACTTTGCCCATTTGTCAACTCTGAGAATGGCAGCAAAATATCCAAAATATCAATTCAGTGTCTATGCTATTTCTGTCATCTATTTTCTGGTTTTCAAATCTGGGGCTTGACTAAACTCTGGGATCAATAAACCTCTTTGCTCTTAGGATTCTGTAGTCCAATGCAAAGACTAACAGCAGTGAGAAAATCCTGGGAAAACCCAGCTTGTGCCACACCTGTGGATTCTAGGCAAGGAGTGGCTGGTAATGAAAGAGAGGTTCTCCTGAGTAAGAAAGGGAACTTATGGCTTCTCAGATGGTCTCAGGTGCTTGTGGTGAACATCTGTTGAACCTTGAGGATGACTTTTAGACTTGTTGTTTGGCAGGACTCACTCATGACTGCTTTGTTAGCCATATTTTTGCTCTATTAGTCTTTTTTCCTGTATTCCTCACACTCTGTTTAGTAGTGAATGCTTTCTCTGTGCTCGGATAACAAGCCACTTACTGCCACTAGGAGCATAGAAATGTAACATAGAAGGGAGACAGGAATTAGACTTTAAACATGCTCAGTTATGAGGCATCCTCACCCTTCTCCATCTGTTTCTAGACAGTATAGAGTATTGTTACTTCCACATCATGAATATTTTAAAAATCAATCCATTTCTTTTCTACTCTCCAATTTTCAAGCCAGCAAAATGTAATTAAAATACATCATATTTATGTATACATTGCATTGAAACCCCGTTGTATAATTTGATTCCCTGAGCACCTAACTATGGGTTATTTACTGTTTGGTCATATTATTATTATTATTATTTATGTTTAATGTTTTGCCAAATTTTTCTGAAAGAGCTGCACCATTTTACATTCATCAAATTCACATAAATCACTCAGTGTATGAGAATTTTGAATTATTTTTACCCTCCTCAATTCCATTATTTTTCCTTTTCAAAAACAATTACAGTTTTTCTTGTAGTGTGAGCTAGTATATAAACAGACATGTAGATCAGATCAATGGAATAGAATAGAGGCTCCAGAAAGAAACATCTAAATTTTGCCAAAGGGATCAAACACATATTGGAGAAAATCCAGCTTCTTTAACTTTAAATAGTGCTGGAAAAACTGTCTCTTCACATGTAGAAGAATGAAATATGATCAGTCTCTCTCTCCCTGTATGTAAATCAATTCAAAGTGAACCAAAGACCTTAATATAAAGCCTATAAAGCCTGAAAATTGCTAGAGAAAGACAAAAGGAAAACACATAAGGATACAGGTGTAGGTAAGGACTTTCTGAAAAGGACTCCAATGGCATAGGGAATAACTCCAGGAATTGGCAAATAGGATTACATGATACTAAAAAGCTTCTGTACAACAAAGGAATCAAGTCCTACTGTGTTTAGAAGGCCTTGTTTCCTTAGTGTCCTCTATCGTCATGGCTCTTACACTCTTTCCATATCTTCCATATCAAAACCCTGTGGGGAGGGATTTGATGGAGACTTCCCATTTAGGACTGAGTGTTCTGAGGTCTCTCATTCTCTGCATATTATCTGGCAGTGTTTCTCAGTATTTGTTGCCATATGCTGCAAGAGGAAGCTTCTCTGATGATGGCTAAGGAAGGCACTGATCTATGAGTATAACAGAGTATCATTAGGAGTCACTGCATTGTTGTTTAGACCAGTAGTATTTGGTTTTACTCTAGCTCTCAGGTATAGGTTCCATCTCATGGAGTGTATCTTAAGTTAAAGCAGATATTGTGTTGGTTACTTCCACAAGCTCTGTGCCACTATTGCCCTAGCATATCATTCAGGCAGGACACCATTGCATATCAAAGGGTTTGTGGCTGGATTGGTAATACATTTCTCTTTTGGTAATGTGCAGAGTATCTTCCTGTACCAAAGATGCTAGAATATAGGCATGGAGGCTCTATGTAGGCATCAGCTTGACAAGTCCGTGTTCAATGAGTTATGTAGGTATTGTCTTCAGCAATGGAGCCTTGCTGTCAGTTTGTGGAGAACAGCAAATAGCCTTGGCAGCAGCCTGGGTTATTTGGGGATTCAAACAAGACCTCTTTGGCCAACAGCTCAATTAGATGTAACCCAATGCCAGTACTGAAAGCTTTGCTTGATGACAAGAGATGACCAGTTGGGGGGGTCTGTTTCCCCATTATCTGGTGATTTCCTTTATATAATTTACATACATGTGTATATTTTAGGAAGTTTTTACTGAATGAATTTTCCATACTATTCCTCAAGTAACACTTAATTTTATCTATCTCTCCCCATATTTCCTCCTTCAGCACCCTTGATCTTCTCATTCCACCCCCACCCCTTAACCATAATTATCTATTCTATTTTCCTTTTCTAACAAGATCTGTCTATTCCGTACTCTCTAATTCCTTCCTCTATACCTAACCTCACTAGGTCTATGGAATTAGAGAATGATCTTGGGTATCATTTACTTAATGGCTAATATCCACATGTAAGTAAATACAAACTGTATTTATCTTTCTGGGTCTGGGTTGCCTCACTCAGGATGATTTTTTTTCTAGTTCCATCAATTTGCCTGTGAATTTCATGATGTCATTATTTTTAAGAGCTGTGTAATACTTCATTGTGTAATTGTGCCACATTAAAAAAAATCTATTCTGTTGAGGGACATCTAGGTTGTTTCCAGTTTCTGACTATTATGGCTAGAACAGCAATGAACATGATTGAGCAAGAGTCTTTGTGGTAGGATGGATCATCCTTTAGGTATATGCCAAGAGTGATATAGCTGGATCTTGAGGTAGATTTGGTTCCCATCTTCCTGAGGAACCATCATGCTGATTTTCATAGTGGATGCACAAGTTTGCACCCCCACCAGCAATGTATGAGTGTTTCCCTTACCCCACATCTGCACCAGCATGACCTGTCATTTGTTTTATTGATCATGACCATTCTGACTTGTATAAGATGAAATCTCATTATAGTTTTTACTTTCATTTCCCTGATGGCTAAGAATGTCAAACATTGCTATATGTGTTTCTCAGATATTTGAGTTTCCTCTAATTCTCTGTTTAGATTCTTGTTTTCTTGATATCTAATTTTTTGAGTTTTTAATATATTTTGGATATTAGCCCTCTATCAGATGTGCAGTTGTTAAAAAAATTCCCATTATGTAGGCTGCCACTTTGTTGGAATGACAGGGCCCTTTGCCCTACAGAAGCTTCTCAATTTCATGAGGCCCCATTTAATTAATTGTTGAACTTAGTGCCTATTCTAACAGTGGTATGTCTAAAATTTCTTTTCCTGTTTCAATGAGTTTGAGGCTATTCTTCACTTAATTCTTCTATCAGATTCAGTGTATCTGGCTTTATGTTGAAGTCATTTATCCATTTGAAGTTGAGTTTTGTGCAGGGTGATAAGTACAGATCTCTTTGGTGTAATTTTCTTTCTTTGATGGGTTTTTATGTGGTTTCCATATCATGATAACTATGGCCTCAAAATGAATTTGGCAATGTTCTCTCTGCTTATATTTTGTGGAATAATTTTAGGAGCATTGGTGTTTACTCTTCTTCAAAAGTCTGGTAGAATCATCTGGTTGGGAGGTTTCTAATGATGATTTCACTAGGAGTTTTAGTTCTGTCTAAATTGCTTGTCTGATCTTGATTTAACTTTGGTAAGTGTTGCCTATCAAGAAAATTATCCATTTCTTTTAGATTTTTTTCAATTTGATGAGGTACAGGTTTTTAAAGTATGCCCTCATTATTCTCTGGTTTTCCATGGTATCTGTTGGTGTGTCCTCCTTTTCACTCCTAATTCTATTAATTTGCATATTTCCCATTGCCTTTTAGTTAATTTGGATAAGGATTTGTCAATCTTATTATTTTTCTTGAAGATCCAACTCATTGTTTCATTGAGTCTTTGTAATTTTTTGGTTCTATTTTATTGATTTCAACCCTGAGTTGGACTATTTCTTGCCATCTTGATGGGGGAAGACCTTCTGTTTATATGTTTGTCTTATTGGTTGATAAATAAAGCACTGTTGGCTAATAGGGAAGCAAGATAAGTGGGACTAGGAGTCAAGGAGAATTCTAGGAAATGTAGTAAAGAGCGGAGAGTCACCATGTGATCCCGGGAAGAGAGGATGCATGAGGCTGGCATCCTCGGTAAGATAAGTCCTTGTAAAAATATATAGATTAGTAGTTATGAGTTAATAATTAAGTCACATCTAGCCAACAAGAAACCATAGCAAACAGCCAACAGCTTCATAATTAGTATAGCATCCTGTGTGTTCATTTGGGACTGGAGCGGCTCTGGGACCAGGCTGGAGGGAAGTATGCTCGTAACGTTATGGCACCCTCAACGTGCGGCAAGAATTTCCATGTAAATCTAACAAAAGCTTAAAAGGGGTTTTAGAAACAAAAGAACAGAGACAAGCACGACTTCTAGGTAGCAGCATATTTATTCTCTATATAGATAAACCTTAGAATACCTGTTCCTGAAATCTGTTTTGTGACAGGTAAAGTTTTGCCATGTCTGTTACTTTAACTTGGCAAAGCTATCAGTTGTCAAAAGCATCAGAATTCTTGAGAAGGATAACATTTTACCTGAGATAATAGTCAAAGAATAACAGAGACTCACCAGCTGGCTACATGCACAGCCACTCCCAAGATCCTCCATAGCTGTTGAAGTAAGAGGCTTTAAGGATATCTGCCTTCTGCTGATAGTGAGACCTGTGGGTTGGGAACTTTTTAGGAAGACTTTCCTACTGTTGACCCAAGCAACATGGAGAAAGTTGATTCGACTGTCTTCTTGTCCATGGTTTGAAGAGTCCTTTGCAGCAGTTTTGGTGAAGGGCAGGGTTGCTCAGTGGCCAGCCTTGCCACTTTGTTTCTTCAGTGCCCACCAGTATTCTTGGAGGAAATGGGGTGGTGCCAGCAGCTAGCCTGTCTGTCTGTTATTAAAAGCTTTTTAATAAAACATTTAAATGACATGTTCTTTAAATTTCTGCGCATTTGAGGGCTGTTTGTCTGTTTAGTATATCTTAGCAAATAAAATTTATCTTTAGTAACTTGCACATAGGTGACTAGAGAAAAATCTTTTGTAATAGTCTTACCTTTGTAAACAGCTTACAGGAAGGACTGGGTGCTATAAATATCCTGTTAATTTGAAATAGGCTTTTATAACTTTAAATATTTACCATCATTTAAAGATATAACAATTTAGAAATATTTGATATTTAGTATAGTTTAATTTAAAATGTATATAAAGTTACCTTACATTTCTTAAATAGTGGCTAGATATACACATGTATATTTAAAGAGGTAGAATCAGTGATGAGAAGGCAGGTCCACTGCAGATAGAACAGGGGACCCTGGAAAGGTACAGTATTCTATAAACAAGCCATGTGCAACAGGGCCAGTGAAAGATGAAATTAGAGACAAAAATAAAAGCACAAATGAATTGTATCTGTTAGCAGGCTTTGCTGGCAAAAGCTGGCTAGATTGAGTGGGTGTACCTACAGCTAGGTAATGCAGTAAACACGGCAGTCCCCAGGCTAGGCCACATGGGCAGATGTCGGCCTTCATAAGGACATTTCCATCTGTCTCCCGGTAGAAATGACCTTTTTTCTCCATGAGTGAAGCAGAAAGATGTGTGGCCATCATAGGTCTGAAAAACGAAAACCCGAGAGACCCCTCATGGGTCTGAAAAGTGAATGTACCAGTCAGTACAAAACCCACAAACCTCCAACCTCATTTGTGGGGAAAAATGAAAAACTTTCAGAGGGTCCTAAGGAGACACTAACCCAGGCCAGGCCACTGCGAGTCAGTGGCCTCGAATGCCCATTCCTGATAATGAACTTGATGTCTATAACCATCCAGGAGCCTTCATCCTGTGACTGATGGAAGCAGAGGCAAACACACAATTAATCACTGAACTGAACCCAAGGAACCCAGTGACAGAGAGAGAGGAGTGATGAGCAAATTGGCAAAGAATGGGCTGGCAAAACCAGCAGAGACAGCTGATCTGAACAGGGGAGAGCTCTTGGACCCCAGACCGACAGTGGGGAGGCCAGCATGGGACTGATCTGGACCCCCCAAATGTGAGTGTCAGCGAGAAGGCCTGGGCAACCTATGGGGCCCTGAGCTGTGGATCAGTGTCTATCCCTGGTATACAAACAGTCTTCGTGTGCCTATAGCACAAAGAGGGATGCTCTCTCAGCCTGGACTCTGAGGGGAGTGCCTGGACCCTACCCTGAGTGAAATGACAGACACTAGATATCCCCTATGTGGAAGGATTTGGCAATAGGGTGGGAGGGTGGGGGGGAAGGGGAATGCGGGAGGAGGGGAGGGAGAGGGAACTGGGATTGACATGTAAAACAAGCTATTTAAAATTAAAATAAAAAATGATAAAAAAATCTTGTATAAAAATAAAAACTTTCAAAACTCAGTGATATGAAATTAAATAGTTCAATTATTTTATTTTCAATAAAATAGGCAAAACTGGAACACAAAAAAAAACCAAAAAAACAAAAAAAACAAACCATGATAGGAAGTGGCAGGATGTGGCTAAAAACTCTTAAGAGCATCCCTAGCAGATTTTTACCCAGGCCAGCTCACTGTGAGCCGCTGACATCTGCATGGAGAAGAAACATGGTAGAAGCACAGCTGGATGCAAAAGAGGAATTTGCCATTCCAAGCTGAATGAACAGGAGAGAGACAAAACAGGACATTCCTGGGTGGAAGGTGGTTCCAGTCCTGAGACAGGTTTAGGCACAATGGGAAGTGGCAGGAATCCTCTGTGGCTGGTAGGAGTTTTATTATGCAGGAAAGGGAAAAGCAAGACAAGTGAGGAAGAGTAGAGGCTGCATTCCCAACCATGGATCACTGGTAGAATATAGGGTGCCAAAAAGCAGGTACATGATTTGATATGGGAGGTGGGCGGCCCAGCTTCCATGAGAGAGGCAGAGATCCAAAATCTATAATCTCCAGCGTCCCAGAGACTTAGGGAGGATCCATGGGAAAGGCAACAACTGATTTCTGTGATTTGTCAGGCACAGATCAGGAGGGTTCTGATTGCATTCACTCATTTTTGAGTATTCTGTTTTGTTTCATGGATCTACATGTCTGTTTTTTTTGTCATTAGTATATTATTACTATAGCTCTGTATGTAGCTTGAAATCTGGTATGGTAATTCCTCCAACATTGTTCCTTCTGCTCAGAATTGCTTTGGTTATGTAGAGCCTTTTTATTTTTTCATATTTGCTTCTGTGGTTTAATTCCTCTACTTTGTCTTCAAGTCTTGACATTCTATCTTCTACTTGATGGATTCTTGAAAAGCATTCCTCTGAGTTTTCTAATTGGTTATTGATGTTTTTCGACTTCATCTTCATTTCAGCTTGAATTTTCTTCAGTATTTCTCTTTATTGAATGCTGTTTTAAAATCCTGAATTGTCTTCATCATTTCCTGGTGTTCATTAGGTCAGTGATTTACAACTTTCCTTATTCTACACCCCTTTAATATAGTTCCTCCTGTTTTGATTCCCCCAACCACATAATTATTTCATTGCTGTGTCATAACTGTTTGCTATTGTTATGAATAACTGATATTCAGGATATCTGATATGCAATCTCCAAAGGGGTTGCAATTCACAAGTTGAGAACCACTGGTCTAGGTAATTCTCATTGAGGGATATTTCTACAGGACTGGTGGATGCAGGGAAGAGAATATTATCTTGTTCTTTCAGAGAGAGAAGGAGAGAGAGAGAGAGAGAGAGAGAGAGAGAGAGAGAGAGAGAGAGAGAGAGAGAGAGAGAGAGAGAGATCTGGGCATTTCATTGATTATGTGTCTGATGTAAGATTCTAGGCTGATTCTATTGTGTGGAAGTTTGGTTTGTTTTTGCTATTGCCCAAGCTTGGATGATTTCAAATCTGGTATGAAGAGTTGGTAGATTAGTCTTTTAGGCACTTGGCACTGATTTTTGATTGAAGTGGTGGGAATTATTCCAGTTCACTGATAACCAAGAAAGCATGCAAATGTGACTCCCAGTTTGGTCTGCCTGGCCTCTTGCACAAGCTGTGCTATCTGATCTAGGCTTGGGAGTGTGAGGAAAGTTTGGGTAGGAATCTGGGACACTCACCAGGCTGAGCTGGTACACAGTGTGTGTGACCAGGGCTAGGTCTGGGAATGGGAACAACTCAGGGCAGGGATATGGCAGTGCATTTTACAATCCAAATCAGTTAATGATTTTAGTGTCCTAACTTTGTACCTTAAACTTTACTGTTTTTGCACTGATGGTGAAGCATTTATTAGTGGCAAGAACAAAGGTTGATAGCTGCCCATATTCAAATGCATATAGATTGAAGATATGTTTTTTGGCTCATAGTGTTCTGGCAACCAGTATTGAATTTAGTTATTGTGGTGTCCACCACAAAGTGCCTCTAAAATGTCTAACCAAAAGGAGTATAACTGGCCAAGTGCCCAGATGCTGCATTTTTAAATCCATTATTATTTTCCTGCCAAGGCCACAGTTCCCATGGATGGCTTCCAAGTACTGAATGAGCAAGGCAAAAATACTAATGAAGACCATTCCGTGGAGACCTGGATTCTTCTAATGGCCATTTTTTTTGGCTTGAGGGCTCCCCAACAGTGTTGCTGAAGCTATACAACTGCATTGCAGTCTAAAGACTTGCTTCCATCTCCTTCTTCAGGAATTAGTCCTACATCATGATGTGATAGCTGTCCCAGTTTTTTTAACACTCTCTGCATTTTCTTTCATATGAGTTTATCCCAATATCTTTCTTAAATATATATTTATATCTTGGCATCTGTTTGTTTCATTTTGTTTTGTTTTGAGACAGTGTCCAGCTGTCCCAGAACTTGTCATTTAAAATTAGGCTGGCCTCAACCTCATAGAGCTCTGCCTGTCTCAACATCTTGAGTACTGGAATTAAAAGTATGCATTACCATGCCTGACTTGACATGTATGTTTTAGAAGATTTAAACCAATGCAGTTGTCAGCATTACAATTGGGGAAGTTTTATATATAATGTGTATCTCATATCTAGCTCTTCTCCAGATGATTAATTTTCAGACAGGTTTGGTGTTGCTGGATCATCACTTTCCCCATCTCCCTACAACCCATTGTCTCCTATACTTTATTTGTCTATCTCAAGTGGGGATGTAATTATGAGAACTTGATGTAAATGAACATTCCTTTAGTTCATATAACCTAATATATTATTTGGTAGTTACTACTAGATACTGGTAAAATTGAAGAAAATGATATTATCTTTGTTCTCCCTGGATTTTCTTTCTTTCTTCTTTCTTTTTGAAAAAAAAACAAGTAGCTGAAGTAGCCAAGAAAGCACAAAATTTAAACAAATAAATGCATAATTATAAGTTTAATGAGTGTATTTACAGAAAAAAGTAAAATGATCCTTGAGGAAGTATTCAGGTTATTATTGACCATCTTCTTTTCCCTGTATCCACTAATTTCCTTGATAGTTTCATCCAATATGGTGACTTTTACTAATAACAGACAACTCTCAAATTTGTATTTCCTGCTCATATTTCTTTCTTAATCTCAAATTTATATACGTAGCTGCTCTCTGGTATTTCCACCTATAAACCATGGATATATCTCAAGTTTAACATCCCTTCAATTCCTCATCTTTTCTGGCAAAACTATATTCTTCTTTATCTTGGTTAATAACAATTGCACTCTCTCAGTTTCTCAGTCTAAACAACTTAAATCATAATTATTTCTCTTTTCCCCATTCCATATCTACTTAATCTGCAAATCATATTGTCTGTACCTTCAAAATGTAAAGACCATTTCTTTTTCACCATATCTTCTACTACCACCTTAGTCTAAACTCCTATTATTTCTGTATTACTGCAGCAACAGCCATATTGCATTAGCCTACCAATAGGTCTCTCTCCTTTCCTTGGCTACTTTAATTTCTTAACACAGCAACCAAAACAATCCATGTAAAATTTATCAACTGTTATTCATTTTCCTTAAAAAATATAAGCAAACCCCAAATCAAAAACCTACCTATAATGGTCTTTTATTTTGATCACAATAACAATTGTATTTTTTTTATTTAATGTGTCCTACCTAACCCCCTTTTTTACTTCTGTATTCTTGTTGAACTTTAGACATAGTGGCTTCTTTGCTACTCTTTGATCCCAACAAATGACCAGAACTTAGAGCCTTGGCACTAGTGGTCATCTAAAACTTGCTTTACCTCAGATATTCTCATGAGTAACTTCTGTTTTGATCCTCTGTCTCTTCTATTTGTCATCTTTCTCAGTGAGTTCTGCCCTAACCAAGATGGTTAAAAGTCCAACTCCAGCATACTTTCTCTGTTTTAATAAAGTAGAAGATTGGCCTCAGACTTACTAGGATGACCTTCAATTCCTGATCCCCTTGCCTACCCCACCCAGATTTGCCTTGCTGTTTTATTACCTTCTAATTTCTATATAATTTATGTATTCTACTTTACTTACTTTCTCTTTAGAAGGTATGGCCAACCCATAGCTCATTGATCATATGTGTCCTAGGACAGCTGGGAATATAGCCCAAACACAAAATCATACGCTTACTTAAAAGCTGTATGTTTTTTTTTCTCAAGTACAGATTCTAGCTTCAAATTTTTATATTTCTAAGTTTAAGTTGGAGTGTTTGTAGAGATCAGAAAGGAAGAAAGAAGCCATGAGACATAAGTGAAAAGGAGGCCTTAGGGGGATGAATAGTAAAACACATGTGATATTAAAGTAGAGGAGAGAGAATACTAGGCATGGAATGGCTTTAATGCTATGGTAGTTGAAAGGTTAGAGTGGGGGGATGGATAGTTAGCTAGAACTAAGAATGAGTGAAAAAGTCATATCAAAAACTATACTATATAAGCTGGCTATAAAATATAATTTCAAAACAAATTTGATGATATATTATTTATGATTTAATAAAGCTTGCCTGAGGGTTCAGAATACAAAGACAGCTGCAAACCATAGAAGCTAGGCAGTGGTGGTACACACCTTTAATCCCAGGACTCGGAGACAGAGGCAGATGGATCTCTGTGAGTCCAAGACCTGGGCTACACAAGAGTGAATCAGCCCAAAATATTAACAAAGTTCATGCCTTTAATCCAAGCGCTTGGGATCACATACCTTTAATCCCAACACTAGGGAGTTGGAGACAGGGGTGATAAGACTGTGCAGAGAAAGGAATATAAGGTGGAAGGAGACAGGAACTTGGGGCATTTGCCTGTGAGGATTCATGGAAACAGGATCACTCATTTTCGTCTGAGGCAGAGGTAAGAGCTAGTTTCTGGCTGCTTTGCTTTTCTGATCTCCAACTTGAACCCCAATATCTCTCTCTAAGTTTTTATTATTCATGCTACAATTGGTGTCCAATGTTAAGGTACAAATTCATGAAAAAGCTGTCTACCTGTGAAACCCAGGGTGGAGCTACACGATGGGCTACCAGTAGAGTCCATGCCCAACTGTGTTATGGATTCATGCCTGGGTCCTTTTACTGCTTCAGCCCCCAAATAACACACAGAGACTCTATTAGTTACAGTGCTGTTGGCCAATGTCTAGGGCTTCATATTGGCTAGTTCTGTCTTAAGTATTAACCTATAACTACTACTATGTATTTCTACAAGTTCTTATCTTACTGAGAATGCCAGACTCATGCGTCCTCTCCTTCCAGGATCACATGGCTCCTCCTACTACATTTCCCAGAATCCACCTTCTCTCCTAGTCCCACCTATCTTGCTTCCCTATTGGCCAACAGTGTTTTATTCATCAACCAATAAGAGAAACATATTTACAGAATGGTATTTCTCATCACAACTGGCTAGGTTTTCTTTTCTTTTGTTTTTCCAAGTCTTTGAGCAAGTTTGGGATTCTCCTGTTGTAGTCTCTCTAAACTGTGTTCATCTGACACCCAAACTACAGACCCACTTGGTCTCCTAATGCTACATGACTTATCCATTCTAGAGCTGCTGGATTTTGACTTTAGGCTGCACCCACCACACATTTCTTCCTAACAATCCTGTGTGCATTTTAGATCTCTCTGTCTCTGTCTCTGTCTCTCTAGCTCTCCCTCTCTCCCCTTTCTTAACCCCACCCACATGGGTTGCAGGCATATTTCCTATAGCTCCTCTCCTCTGACTGCCACTCTCAGCTCATGGAGCAGACATGCTACACCTCAAAGTTCACGGACATTGTCAAATTTGATAAGACTATTGTGAATTCTTTTTTTCTTTTTGTTTTTTAATTTAAATTAGCAACAAGCTTGCTTTACCTGTCAATCCCAGCTCCCTCTTGCTCCCCTCTTCCCTCACCTCCCTACCCGCCCCCTTCAGCCTCCCAGCAAATCCCCACTCCATTCCCCATGGAGAGTGAGGCCCTCCATGGAGATATCAAGATTGGTCATTTCATTCAGAGCAGGGCCTAGGCCCTTCCCCAAGAGTCCAGGTTGAGAGAGCATCCCTTATTGTGAGAGGGGCACACAAAGTCCATTTGTATGCCCAGGGATAAATACTGATCTACTTCCCAAGGCTCCATATATTGTTCAGGCCTCCTCACTGATGACCACATTCAGGGGGTCTGAATCAGTCCCATGCTGGCCTCCTAGCCATCAGTGGAGTCCAAGAGCTCCCCCTTGTTCAGGTCAGCAGTTTCTGTGGGTTTCACCAGCCAGGTCTTGACCTCTTTGCTCATCACTCCTCCCTCTCTGCAACTGGGTTCCAGGAGTTCAGTTCAGTGTTTAGCTGTGGGTGTCTGCATCTGCTTCCATCAGTCACTGGATGAGGTTTCTAGGATGGCATTAAGGTAGTCGTCATATTCATTGTCAGGGATGGGCCTTTAAGGTAGTGTCTCCACTATTGCTTAGTTTGCTACTTGGTGTCATCCTTGTAGATCTCTACTAATTTCACTAGTGCCAGATCTCTCCTCAAACCTATAATGGCTCCCTCTATTATGGCATTTCTCATGCTGGTCTCCTCTATTCTTTCCCCCACCCCTGACTTATCCTTTCTGCTTCCCCATGTCCTTCTCGCCTCTCCTCTTCTCGCACTCTCTTTTTCTGGCCTCCCTTCCCCTCCCCCAACTCTCCCAATCTGCTCAGGAGATCTTGGCTCATACCCCTTCTCTGGGGTACCATGCATATCTCTCTTAGGGGTCCTTCCTGTTTCACAGACTTTCTGTCAGTGGGATTGTAGGCTGGCACTCGCCCGATCCATGCCTAAAATCCATATATGAGTGAGTACTTACTGTATTTCTCTTTTTTGTGACAGGGTTACTCACTCAGAATGGTTTCTTTTACTGCCGTCCATTTGCCTGCAATTTTCAAGCTTCCATTGTTTTTTCCTCTAAATGGTACTCCATTGTGTAAATACACCACATTTTCTCTATCCACTCTTCAGTTGAGGGGCATTTAGGTTGCTTCCAGGTTCTGGCTATTACATATAATGCTGCTATGAACATAGTGGAACAGATGTCCTTGTTGTATGAATGTGCATCTTTTGGAGTATATGCCTAAGAGTGGAATTGTTGGGTCTTGTGGTAGATTGATTCCCATTTTCCTGAGGAATCTCCATACTGATTTTCAAAGTGGTTGTACGAGTTGGCACTCTCACCAGCAGTGGAGGAGTGTTCCCCTTTTTCCACATCCTCTCCACCATAAATTATCATTGGTGTTTTTGATTTTAGTCATTCTGACAGGAATGAGAGGGTATCTCAGAGTTGTCTTGATTTGCATTTCCCCGATGACTAAGGATGTTGAGCTCTTTCTCAAGTGTCTCTCAGCCAATTTAGATTCCTCTATTGAAAATTCTCTATTTAGTTCTGTAGCCCACTTTTTAATTGGATTCTTTGGTGTTTTGGAGACTTGCTTATTGAGTTCTTTTTAAATTTTGGATATCAGCCCTCTGTCAGATGTGGGGTTAGTGAATGTCTTTTCCCATTCTGTGGGCTGCCTCTTTGTCTTGCTGACTGTGTCCTTTGCCTTACAGAAGCTTTTCAGTTTCTGGAGGTCCCATTTATTAATTGTCAATCTCAATGTATGTGCTATTGATGTTTTGTTCAGGAAGCGGTCTCCTGTACCAGTTCATTCAAGAGTACCTCCCACAGTTTTCTAAGAGGTTCAGTGTGACTGAATTTAGGTTGAGGTCTTTGATCCATTTGGACTTAAGTTTTGTGCATGGCGATACACATTGATCTATCTATCTTCTACATGCCAATATCTAGTTATGCCTGTAGCATTTGTTGAAGATATTTTCTTTTTTTCCCATTGTATAATTTTAGCTTCTTTGTCAAAAATTAAGTGTTTGTAGGTATGTGGGTTAATATCAGTGTTTTCAATTTGATTCCATTGGTCTACCTATCTATTTTTGTGCTAATACCAAAGTGTTTTCAGGACTATAGCTCTATAATAGAGCTTGAAGTCAGGCATGGTGATGCCTCCGGAAGTTCCGTTATTTTACAGGGTTGTTTTGATTATCCTGGGTCTTTTGTTTTTCCATATAAAATTTATTATTGGTCTTTCAAGGTCTGTGAAGAATTGTGCCTGTATTTTGATGGGGATTGCATTGAATCTGTAGATTGCTTTTGGCAAGATTGCCATTTTTACTATATTGATCGTACCTATCTAAGAACATGGGAGATCTTTCCATCTTCTGGTGTCTTTAATTTCTTTGTTTAAGGACTCAAAGTTCATGCTATACAGGTCTTTAACTTGTTTGGTTATTTTTATCCCCAGATATTTAATGTTGTTTGAGACTATTGTAAAGGGTGGTGTTTCTCTGATTTCTTTTTCAGCCCATTTATCATCTGTATATAGTAGGGCTATTGATTTTTTTAGTTAACCTTGTATCCTGCCACTTTGCTGAAGGTGTTTATCTGCTGTAGGAATTCCCTTGTAGAGTTTTTCAGGTCAACTATGTAAACTATCATATCATCTACAAATAGTGAAATTTGACTTCTTCCTTTACATTTTGCATCCCCTTGATCTCCTTTTTTTGTCCTATTGCTCTAGGTAGTCCTTCAAGTACAATATTGAAGAGATATGGAGAGAGTGAACAGCCGTCTCTTGTTCCTGATTTTAGAGGAATTGCGTTAAGTTTCTCTCCATTTAGTTTGATGTTAGCTGTTTGTTTACTGTATATTGCTTTTATTATGTTCAGGTATGTTCCTGTTATCTCTGATCTCTCCAGGACCTTTATCATGAAGGTGTGTTGGATTTTGTCAAAGACTTTCAGCATCGAGTAAGACGATCATGTGGTTTTTCCTTTGCAGTTTGTTTATATGGTGGATTATACTGATAGATTTTCATATGTTGAGCCATCCCTGCATCCTTGGGATGAAGCCTGCTTGATCATGGTGAATGCTGTTTCTGATGTGTTCTTGGGATCGATTCCCTAGTATTTTTTGAGTATTTTTACATCAATGTTCATGAGGAAATTCATCTGTAGTTCTCTTTCTTAGTTGTGTCTTTGTGTGGCTTGTGTACCAAGGTAATTGTAGCCTCATAAAAAGAGTTTGGCAATGAACTTCCTGCTTCTATTGTGCTGACCACTTTGAGGAGTATTACAATTAGGTCTTTGAATTTCTGGTAGAATTCTGCACTGAAGCTAGAGGGATAGAAATCTCCCAAGATCAACTTCTTGGAGAAGGAGATTATGCAACTTTAGAAAGGCAAAGTCCATATGATGACCACCTCTTGACTTTATGCCATGCAGCAGCTTTGAATGCTTAGGAAAGAATTGGAGAAGTGGGAAAGAAAATTGAATTATTTACAGAAGTTATACAGTACCTAAGGAAGCCTACACCAATTTTTTTACAAAGCCTGATTTCAGCAGTATATAGAATATCAGACACAGAAGCTAGAAAAATAATGGTCGAATTTCTGTCTTTTGAAAATGCTAATTCTCAATGCAAAAGGATAATTAGGCCTTTAAAGACAAGGTCAGCACTTTTGAAGGAATGGATCCAATATACAATTAATATTGAAGCTCATGGCCATGATGATGCATGAATAGGAGAGGTTATTTCAAGAAGTTTGAAGAAAAATTGAAATGTCAAATGTATTAATTGTGGCAAACAAGGACACTTAAAAAGGGATTGTAATCAGGGCATTCCTGCAAACAATACTTTTTGAAACCTAATCCAAACAGAATGTCCCTCCCTTCTATATTTTGCAGAAGCTGTGGCAAATGAATATAGGTAAACAAGAGACATCAAAGGTAATACTCTGCCATCAATAAATGCCTTGAGGAGCTTTTCACAGGCCTTTATGCCAAATTTGATTTAATTGTTTCCTGTCATCATGGAGGAAACTCCTTCCCAGATCAATTAAGAAACCTAATGCCTATTGTAAGAAACCATACTGCTCTGGATAATAGCTTTATAAGCTAAAACAACAATTTCATGAGAAACCATAAATCAAAATTGATAAAGATTATATTAGGAACCTCCCCAAAGTTAAGGTTGGGAAGGGTTTTGTTTTTCTCTTTTCAGGAAAATAAAAACAACCATACTGACAAATTTAAAGACCTTTGGACAAGTCAACATCTAAAGAAGAAGGGAGAACTACCCAGAAAAAATTACCAAGAATAGAAATAATATGACCTAATGAATCTTTTGAAGTCGCCAAAAAGAAGATGGAATCCCCGCTGGATAATGGCGGTACACACCTTTAGTCCTACCACTTGGGAGGCAGAGGCAGGCAGATCTCAGTGATTCTGAAGCCAGTCTGGTCTACAAAGTGAGTTTCAGGACAGCCAGGACTGTTAACATAGACAAACCCCGTCTTGGAAAAACAAAACAGATACACAAGCAAACAAATAAAAGAAGAAGGCACCCCATAGATGAAAATTCTACTATGACTACTATAAAACCAATAAGCTGAACACCAACTAAAGATAAGCTTTGAACTACAAACTACTCATAACAATTTTGATGTGACCAGCTGAGATGAGCCAGCTTCATTGACACTGCTCAGAACAGTTTAGAGGAGGTTAGCTGAGATGATCCAGCTTCATAGACTCCTTTAGCTAGGACTTGAGACAAGCCCTGCACTTCCCCATGACACAGAGACTGGACAAACATGATACAGCTTGACACTTAAATCAAAATTTTCTTTTCAGGATTCCCCAAAAGATGCTATCATCCCCAGACAGCAGGAAGTAACTTTAAGAATATGACTACCACATTCCCAAGAGGTGGGGTGGGTGGTGTTTGGTCATTTAATAGGGTATGGATATTTGTCATTGTTTAGGGTGATGGGTTACAAATTATCATTAGTTAAATTCAGGCAGAAACTTGAACAAGGGGATTAGATTCAGAGTTTTTGTTTTGAAAAGAAAAAGAGCGGATACAGATATGATAGGATATTGAATCTACTCTGAAAAGAAATAAGGGAGGACATAAAAAGGTAGATCATTGAATCTACTTTAAAAAGTATAGATATGACAAGATAAAAAGTAGGTTATAGAATCTACTCTTAGAAAGCAACTACTAGTTTTAAATATTTTACATTGGATTGAACTTTTGTATATTATATATAAATATTGTATATTGATATAATTTTGTTAAAACATAGTATATATACATTTCTAATATTGTTCAAGGTATTATACCTATACAGATCATTTATCAATGTAATGCAAATTTCCAGTCCTTGAAAGCTATTATTACTAAGTACATAGGATAATAATGAAATGCAGGTTAGTAATTTGTCGCCTATTACAACTGAACTTGTAGGTGCATTATGTATATTCTCAAGGTCAAACAGAGATATGTTTTAAATAGATAGGTCATCTTCAAACACTTCAGAGATCTACAGAATATGGCATTTAAGATGTTTTAACAACATAGGTTGTTTTTTAATGACAATGAGACATGTCTGCTCCTGGCAGCACCAATCTACTTCAGAGAAGGTGATGGACATCAAAGAAATTTCACATGGAGTTTACTTTCTTTGTGGCAAAAGTAAATCACTGGGCAAGAAAGTCCCTTTACCTTGACTGCTGATAGTATGCTGTCCAAATTGGACAAATAGGATACAAATGAGAATGACTGCAAACCTTGCCAAGACAAGATGGGACAGTCCTTCTGCCTCACAGAAAAGTCTGTCAGATATGCTAGGCCTATAGGTCAAAGATGGATGCTCCAACATTTCAGAAGAACCTTGGGTGATCGTCTAGGTAGCCAACTGTTTTTGTCATTTCTCACATTTTTTGGAAGTCACTTGCTTGCACTTCCTGTTTACTCAGTTAGTATTATTTCCTTCTTGGGTCTCTGAGGGAGTTGAAGACTAAATAGTATAGTTATAGTTTTCCTTGTTTACCAGACTCAGAAAAGAAACTCTCTAAATGTGTAAAGTGTGAAAGGTTGAGAAACATTAAAAGATAATTTGTTAATACAAATTAGAATAGAAAGTAAATTAGGTACAAGAGTTTGGACTCACCAAGATAGGACAGATAATGGAGTGTTTTCTCTGAATTTGTCAGATGCAGATAGCCTAGACATTGACAATGTACTTATTGCCTGTATATAATGTATATGCTTATTGTATATAGTTTTTATGTTAGTTGTACTCTTCCTTTTTATATTAGACAAAAAGGGGGAATTTTGGTGATATGTTATTTATGATTTAATAAATCTTGCCTGAGGGTTCAGAATGCAAAGAAAGTCTCAAGTCATAGAATCCAGGCAGTGGTGGTACACACCTTTAATTCCAGATGGATCTCTGTGAGTCCAAGACCACTCTGGGCTATACAAGAGTGAATCAGCCCAAAGGAGCAACAGAGTTCATGCCTTTAATCCCAGCACTTGGTATCATATACCTTTAATCCCAACACTAGGGAGTTAGAGGCAGAAGTGATATGACTGTGCAGAGAAAGCAATATAAGGTAGAAGGAGACAGGAACTCAGAGCAGTTCCCTGTGAGGATTTGTGGAGAGAATTACCTGTGAGGATTCATGGAGACAGGATCAGCCATTTTGGTCTGAGGTAGAGGTAAGAGCTCATTGCTTGCTGCTTTGCTTTTCTGATCTTCAGCTTGAACCCCAATATCTATCTCTGGGTTTTTATTATTCATGCTGCAAGATACTCTGCATGAGTGGATAGTGCTACTCCCAGAAGCCATGGTTATTAGTGAAAATTCCAATGTCAGGCACAAAATGCTTTTCTCTGAGTTATTAACCAGAGAGGCCTCCAGTGACTCCCAAAACAATATGGGCTACTGTTGTCACTCTTGGTTACCCATTAGAACTAGAGTTTAAGACAATATTGCTGAAGAAGCAATACACTTGGTTACAGGACATAAATAAGTCAATCTGGAACAGAGCTGGATGCTTCTATCCTACTAGGTAGCTTTCATAGTGACAGAAGATCCTATTCAAGCTGCTGGAGGAAATAGTTAACAGTTTTACCCAGATGTGGACACTGCATTTTACAGTACTTACCTGCCAGAAAGAATTGTCCACTGGTGCAATAGTAGCATAATGATGATGGAGACAATGACTGCTTTCTGAGTAGAACTGAGACCTTCTCCACATGTCTAGTACTGTAAACTTGGTCAAAATCCTATTGTTGGGGAGGTCATAAGCCCTAGGAAGAACTTACTACAAATATTTTACTAATTGGACATGTTTTGAAACTGCCTTCTGAGTACTTACATTTATATCCAGAGACAAGTGTTTTGCTCTCAGCCTGTATCAGAGAAGCTCCTTTTGTTAGTGGGAAGCAGCTAATGAAGAGACCCTTAACTAATCAAAATGCAGAGAATAATTGATTATCTGATATTTAGCCCTAAACAAGACATCCATATCAACTTCAAGTCCCAGAGAACATCATGTAAGAGGAGGCAGAAAGATTATGAGAGTCAAAGGATGGGAAGGAACATTATGAAACACTTTCTTCTGGATATGATGTTGCCATTTCAGTTATGAAAACACAGTAGCCATGTCTATCTGAATAAAACATGTACCAAAAAAAGAAAACGACATGAAAGTAGGATAACTAGTTGAGATGAAGAAGGAATTCAGCAGGAGTGTTCAAGTAGGAAGAAATAGTGATATGAGGTGAAATTGATAATAATATATTGTATAAAATTGTCAAAATTTTAAATGTAAATTATGATTTTTTTCAGTTTTATTGTAACACAATTACATGGTTCTTAGGCATAAAAGTTTTATGTAGCTAAGAAAGCAAGAATTTATATCTTTTTTATTCACTGACATTCAGCAAAGGTTGGATGGAAACAATGCTGGATACTATTTATGTATCTAATGAGTGTTTAATTGATCAACTAAATTTTAATTTATTTTCAAATTAAATTTACTTTCAATTATACATACAAATATAAAATTGTACATAATTTAATTACAGAGTACTATATAATATTTAAATATATATTTACATTATACAACCAACCTAATAAAGAATGTATTTTCAAATAATTAGTTAATGATAATGTTAGGGAAGGTTTTTCAGTAAATTAATGTTTAATCTGAAACCTGGAGAGTAAGTATAAAGAATGAAGGAGAGAGCAAGGTAGGTACAGTGAGCAATACATATGATAGTCTTGATATGGGCCCTACTATATGAACTCTTCATTGAAAAGGGATAAGCTAAACCTTGTGTCTTCTCTTTAAGTATCTCACTGAAAATGGCAAAACAAAATTGGGCAAATTATTGTTGAATAACTTGAAAGTTCAGTAATAAGTATATACATAGAAAGGCCTGGGAAGACACTAAGTGGGCAGTTACTCTTCCTAAGAGAGCTGGGAATACGTTATAAATATGGTGACATTTAAGCTAGTATTTAGACAGGAGAGTGACATAACTGAAGTGTTTTAAGAAGATTAATCTGGCAATAATATGGAAAATGGATTGGAATGTGGATGGAATGGAGGCAGAGAAACCATCTGGACTATGACAGTGGTCCAGGTATGAGGTGATAAAGGTATCTATAGAAATGGAAAGAGAAGAGCAAATCTGAAAGATCTTTGGAAGAATAAATTGACAGGAGTTAAATGGTTTCCTGGTTTGATGCCTTTCAGGGGATAATGGTTCTTCCTTCATAATAACCTTGAAAACATCCAGATTGACCTGTTATGTAATTGCCTGCCCTGACTAGAATTTCTACTATTCCTATTTTCCCAAAGTTTCTGTTTTTGTGATTGATAGTTGTTGGACCCTAATTTACATTAAGATTTTAGTTCCCCAAAGTTAAGAAGTTCTCAAAAATAATTTTGAATATAAAATAGCAAATCATTATGTTAAAATAAAAAAGAATAAAATAATAGAGTTGTGTGGGAAGTTTATACTAATCTCACAGTTCTGTTCCATACCCGTGTGTGTGTGTGTGTGTAAAACCAAAAGGTTGTAAAATAAGGATAAATATAAGTGACATATACCCAAATGATTATTATTTGAAAGAATAAAATTCCAAATTACCTCAGGATTATAGAAATACATATTTTAAGATGGAAAGAAATATTCTATGATCTCAGAAAAATGACTAGTGTATTTTCTCTCATTGATCAAATGAATTAAGTAACTGTAAGACTAGATTTCTGTAAATATATCACCAAATCTAACAAAGAAAAAGTAGGAAACTTAAGTCTATTTACCAAATGAGCTAAATACCACCTGAGTTAAATTTTAGAACAGTAAATATTGCAAAGATATCGACAAAGTCATTCATTATAAACATGTTTATTTGTGACAAGTTTATTACAGACTGTTTATGAAAATGTGGAATAATATATACATATGTATATAATGAATAAGTAATAGAGTTTCTTTAACCTGTCTTTCATGATGACCCTCTAGGCAACAAAGTCTAAGTTATATAATTAATATAATTGTGTGTTAATAAATTATTATATTCAGATCATCATGACTAACAGACTATAGGCAAAAGAAAAATTTGTTGATGACCTGTTGGAAACCTTACCTTGGCAGTCAGTATTTTTATCACTTTTTAAGGTAAAGATTTAGAGCAAACAGCGTATCAGTTTTAAAGAGGCCATGTGATGAAGCTAGAAGAATAATTCAGTTCAATTACCATAAACATATTATTTAATAGGAACAATGTAAGGTGTTTAAGTATAGAAACAAACGAGGGGCTGAGGAAATGCATCAGTAAGTAAAGTGCTTGGTGTATAAACAGGGGAACCTGAATTCAATCCCCAGCATCCATGTTATAGTTTAGGCAGAGTAACAAATGCCTGTAACCCCAGTGCTGAGTAGACAGAAACTGGAGGATTTACAAAGGCTCACTGGCCAGCCAGTCTAGACAATCAATGAGCTCTAGAGTGGGAGACCTTGTCTCAAAAAATGATGTGGAAAAAGTGAGGAAGACACCCAACATCCACACAGGCTTGGATTGTAAGAAAGCAGGGGTTGGGTTACTTGGGAGGGGTTAGAGGGAGAAAAGCAGAAAGGAAATGATATAATTATAATCACAAAAATATTTTTAAAAGAAAGGCTATAACGTAACTTGGAGTAGGTAAATAGGCATAATGAGATAATTAGAAAGATGTGAGACTTATAGGTAGCCCTGGACTATGCAGTAGATGGTACTATAAAATATAAGAACATTGGATCTTATCCTAAAGTGACTTGGAATACCTTCAAATGGATCTATTTTGTTTTAGTTTACACTTACTACATGCATTTGTTAAAATATATCTGTTTTAGTTTAGTTTATACTTCCTATATAAACTATACAATGTACGAAAAAAAAAGAATCGATGAATTTCTGCCTTTTTGAATGAGAAATAATGATGACCCTGGACTAGTATTATGATAAGTAGTGATATAAAGTACTGTATCAGGATTGAGACTCATTTAATGGGTAAAAGTTCTCATGATTGGATAATTGGCTTTACAGAAGAAATTAAAAGTAATGTGCAGAGTTGAAGCATTGATTTCTGACTTATACAGCTGATTGAACTGAATTATAATTTACTTGAGGAAGAATTCTGTGGTGATACCAGTTTATATGCATAGGTGATCATTAAACTTATTTCATAAGTATATGAATATTTGTTTGATTTACTGATGTAGTTCCAGTACCTGTAATGGTTGCTAGCACCTAACATGTCTAAAGTTATGATATATTTGTAATAGATGGCCTGAATTGACAGGAGAGGAAAACTATCAATTCTTAGAGAGTGACCCTCTGTCCTAGCATCAGCCTGGATTGTTCAAGTATCTCTATGGGACCATCTCTGCCAACAACACAACTGAATGCAACCCAGTCCCACCACTGGAAGCCTTGCCTGTCCATAAAAATATCCAGTTCAGACATGTATCCCCATTACTAGGAATCTTCACTAGGATCATCCCCAAAGATTAGTAACTCCACATCTGATAAACGTCCAATATCCAAAATATATAAAGAACTCAAAAACTAGATATCAGAACACAAATAATCCAATTTAAAAAATGGGGGTACATATCTAAACACAGAATTCTTAATTGAGCAATCTCAAATGGCTGATAAACACTTAAAGAAATGTTCAACACCCTTAGCCATCAGGGAAATGCAAACCAGTGCTACTTTGGAATTCCATCTTAACACCTGTCAGAATGGTTAGGATCAATTACACAAGTGACTTCTCATACTGGCAAGGATATGGAGCAAGGGGAACATTCTTCTGTTGCTGGTAGGAGTACAAATTTGTATAACCACTTTGGAAATCAATATGGAAGTTCCTTAGAAAATTGGGAATTAATCTACCTCAGGACCAAGCTATACCACTCTTGGGCATATACTCAAAGGATGCTCAATTATACAAGACACATTTGCTCAATAGTGCTCATATAGGAGGATTTAGGGAAGCTAAAAGAATATGATCAAAATACATTGTATGGGAAAGCACTTAAATAAAACAAGACACCAATAGCATTTGAGGAGAAGAGGGTAAATGGAGTTAGTATAAATTTTCTAATTTTTATTACATTTAATTTTTATTAGCACATATAAATGGGATTCACTGTGGTATTTCCATATATGCATAAAGTTTGAAATGTTGAAATCCAAGAGCATGGGAGATCTTTCCATCTTCTGGTGTCTTCTTTAATTTCTTTCTTTAAAGATTCAAAGTTCTTGCAATACAGGTCTTTCACTTGTTTGGTTGGCATTGCCCCAAGGTATTTTATGTTGTTTGTGGCTATTGTAAAGGGCGATGTTTCTCTGATTTTTTTTCTCAGCCCTTTTATAATCTGTATATAGTAGGGCTAATGATTTTCTTGAGTTGATCTTGTATCCTGCCACTTTGCTGAAAGTGTTTGTCAGCTGCAGGAGTTCCCTGGTAGAGTTTTTTTTGGTCACTTACATAAGCAATCATATCATCTACAAATAGTGAAAGTTTGACCTCTTCCTTTCCAATCTGTATCCCCTTGATCTCCTTTTGTTGTCGTATTGTCCTTTGCCTTACAAAAGCTACTCATTTTCAGGAGGTCCCATTTATTAATTGTCAATCTCAGTGTTTGTGCTACTGGTGTTATGTTCAGGAAGCGGTCTCCTGTATCAATTCCTTCAAGGGTACCTCCCACTTTCTCTTCTAAGAGGTTCAGTGTGGCTGGATTTATGTTGAGGTCTTTGATCCATTTGGACTTAAGTTTTGTGTGTGGTGATAGACATGGATCTGTCTGCAGTCTTCTGCATGCCAATATCCAGTTATGCCATCACCATTTGTTGAAGATATGCTTTTTCCATTGTATACTTTTAGCTTCTTTGTTGAAAAGCAGCTGTTCATAGGTTTGTGGATTAATCTCAGAGTGTTCAATTTGATCCCACTTGTCTACATATTTTTGTGCAAATACCAAGCTGTTTTTTAGGACTACAGCTCTACAGTAGAGCTTTAAGTCAGGAATGGTGATGCCTCCAGATGTTGCTTTGTTGAGCAGGGTAGTCTTGGCTATCCTGGGTCTTTTGTTTTGCCATATAAAGTTGAGAATTGTACTTTTAAGGTCTGTGAAGAATTGTGGTGGGATTTTGATGGGGATTGCATTGAGTCAGTAGATTACTTTTGGCAGAATTGCCATTTTTACTACATTGATCCTACCTATCCACTTATGTAAACTATTATATCATCTGAAAATAGTGAAAGTTTTACCTCTTCCTTTCCAATTTGTATCCCCTGGATCTCCTTTTGTTGTCTTATTGCTCTAGCTAGAACTTCGAGTACAATATTGGACAGGTATGCGGAGAGGGGACAGCCTTGCCTTGTTCCTGATTTTAGTGGAATCGCCTTGAGTTTCTGTCCATTTAGTTTGATGTTGGCTGTTGGTTTACTGTATATAGCTTTTATCATGTTTAGGTATGTTCCTGTTATCCCAGATCTCTCCAAGACCTTTACCATGAGGGGGTGTTGGATTTTGTCAAAGACTTTTTCAGCATCCAGTGAGATGATCATGTGATTTTTGTTCCTCAGCTTGTTTATATGGTGGATTACATTGATGGATTTTCATATGTTGAACCAACCCTGCATCCCTGGAATGAAGCCTACTTGATCATGGTGTGTTTCTGATGTGTTCTTGGATCCCATTTGCCAGTATTATATTGAGTATTTTTGCATCAATGTTCATAAGAAATATTGGTCTGAAGTTCTCTTTCTTAGTGTGTCCTTGTGTGCCTTGGGTATCAACGTTATTGAAGCCTCGTAAAAAGAGTTTGGCAAAGACCCTTCTGCTTCTATTGCATGGAATACTTTGAGGAGAATTGGTATAAGCTGTTCTTTGAATTTCTGGTAGAATTCTGCACTGAAGCCATCTGTCCCTGGGCTTTTTTTTGGTTGGGAGACTTTTGATGAGTACTTCTATTTCCTTAGGGGTTACAGGTCTATTTAAATTGCTTATCTGTTCTTGATTTAATTTTGGCAGGTGATAACTATCCAGGAAGTCTTCCATTTCCTTTAAATTTTCGAATTTTGTGGAGTACAGGTTTTCAAAGTATGACCTGATGATTCTCTGGATTTCCTCAGTGTCTGTTGTTATGCCCCCCTTTTCATTTCTGATTTTGTTAATTTGCATGTTCACATTCTGCCATTTGGTGAGTTTGGATAAAGGTTTGTCTATCTTGTTGATTTTTCTCAAAGAACCAACTCTTTGTTACATTGATTCTTTGTATTGTTTTCCTAGTTTCTGCTTTATTGATTTTAGCCCTCAATTTGATTATTTCCTGGCATCTACTCCTCCTTGATGAGTTTGATTCTTTGTGTTCTAGAGCTTTCAGCTGTGCTGTTAGTTCTCTAGTGTAACTATTCTCCATTTTCTTCATGTGGGCACTTAGTGCTGTGAACTTTCCCCACATCACTGCTTTCAAAGTATCCCATAGGTTTGGGTATGTTGTGTCTTCATTCTCTTTGAATTCTAGGAAGTCTTTAATTTCTTTTTTTATTTCTTCTTTGACCCAGGCATGGTGTAATAGTGCATTATTCAATTTCCATGAATTTGTAGGGCTGATAAGATACATGGAGTTAATCCAACTCTTTTGTACCTGTTGAGGCTTGCTATGTTGCCAGTTATGTGGTCAATTTTTGAGAAAGTTCCATGTGGCGCTGAGAAGAAGGTATATTCTTTTGTGTTTGGATGGAATGTTCTATAGATGTCTATCAAACCCAATTGGGTCATAACCTCTATTTCCTTTGTTTCATTGTTAAGTTTCTGTCTTGTAATCCTGTCTAGTGGTGACAGTGGGGTGTTGAAGTCTCCTAATATTAGTATGTGAGGTTTTATGTGTGGCTTGAATTTTAGTAATGTTTCTTTTACGAATGTGAATGCCTTTGTATTTGGCGCATAGATGTTCAGAATTGAGACTTCATCTTGGTGGATTTTTCCTGTGATGAGTATGAAATGACCTCCTTCATCTCTTTTGATTGATTTCAGTTTAAAGTATAGTTTGTTAGATATTAGGGTTGCTACTCCTGCTTTTTTCTTGGGGCCATTTGATTGGAAAATCTTTTCCCAACCCTTAACTCTGAGGTAATGTCTGTCTTTGAGGCTGAGGTGTGTTTCTTGTATGCAGCAGAAGGATGGGTTCTGTCTTTGAATCCATTCTGTTAGCCTGTGCCTTTTTATGGGTGCATTAAGACCAATAATATTGTGGGATATTAATGACCTTTGATTACTGGTTCTCATTTGTTTTGGAATGGTTGTTCATGGTGAAATTGTATGTGGATTTTTGCCCCTTTTCTCTTTTGGGTATTGGTAAAGTGGGATTATCCCATATTTCCTGGATATTTTGTGTTAGGGATTTGTTGGACTTCAGATTTTCTTTGATTGATAAATCTATTTCTCCTAGTGTGTCTTCAACACCTGAGATTCTCTCTTCCATCTCTTGTATTCTGTTGGTTATGCTTGCGTCTGTAGTACCTGTCTGTTTCCACAGTTTTTCGATTTCCAGCATTCCTTCAGACTGTTTTTTATTGTCTCCTTGTCAGTTTTAAATCCTTGCATTGTTTGAATTGTTTCTTGTAATTTTGCTTCATATTTTCCTCCCTTTCTTTGAGTTTTTGGAATTTTTGATTTGTTTTTTCTTCCATGTCTTTACGGGATTTTCTCACATCCTCTTTGAGGGCCTCTATCATTTTCATGAAGGTATTTTTAAGGTCATTCCTTCTGTTTATCTGCATTGGAGTGTTCAGGTCTTACTGGTGTAGAATCTCTAGACTCTGGTGGTGTCATATTTGTTTTTCTGTTGCTGAGTGTGTTCTTATACTGCCTTTTCCCCATCACTTCTTCCAGTGGGTATAGAAAGAGTCTCTTTCTCTCCTGGTAGGTAGGCAACCAGGGCTCCCTTTCAGTGGGTGCAAGCAAATCCAATACTCTCTGGCCTCTGTTCTCTGCCCTCTTCCCTGGATTTGGGTGGAAGTGGAGCAGCTCTCTGCAGGCTCCTGGTCACTTGGTCATTCTTCCGGGGAGAGTTGACCTGGCTGCAGTCCCCAAGCCAGGGGATCCGAGAGAGGGTGAGCTTGCTCGCCTCTGTCTTCTGCCCTGGGTTTGGGTGGAAGTGGAGCAGCTCTCTCTGCAGGCTCCTGGTCACTTGGTAGTTCATTCCAGGGGGAGTTGACCTGGCTGCCATCCCCAAGCCAGGGGATCCGAGAGAGGGCAAGTGGGAGGAAATCGGGTCTAAGATGGGGACCCGGTGCTGACCTCTGTCCTCTGCCCCTAGTGTGGGCAGAAGTGTACCAGCTCTCTCTGCAGGCTCCTGGTGCTATGTAAACTTCTTAATATGTTTTTTTAAATTCAGTTTGTATTTTATAGAAATAATTTCATCTATATTCATCAAGAAAATTGGTTTACAGTTTTTTGTATCTTTACTTAATTTTTATATCAGGTTAATATTTACTTTATGGAATGAATGTGGTAGCATTCCTTACCTCAGTTTTATGGAAAATTTGAGAAATATTTCTATTCACTCCTCTTTAAAGGTATGGTAGAATTTAGCAGTGACTCTACTTAGTCATGGGTTTGTTTTTGTTCCAATCTTTCTTCTTGTTATGGGTCTATTTAATATTTTATATCTTCTTGATTTAATTTTGGTAGTTCATGTGTATCTTGTAGTTTATCAGTTTCTTCAAGATTTTCCAGTTTTTAAAGAAAGTTCTCAAAATACTCATGATACTCTGGGTTTCATTGGAATCTGTTGTAGTGTTCCATTTTTCATCTCTAATGTTCCTAATTTGTGTCTTCTCTCTCTTTTCCTTAGATTCACATCCTAGTGTTTTCTGTTATTGTGAAAAAATGGTATGACAAAAGGGAATAAAGGTCTATCATTGAAGGAAGTCAGGACATAGATTCAAGTAGGGTCAGATTCAAGAACCATGTAGGAAAGCTGCTTACTAACTTACTCTCTCTGGCTTGCTCAGCTACCTTTCTTGTATAGGCTAGGCCCACCTGCCTATGGATAGCACTACCCGCAGTAGACTGAGCCCACCCATATCAATCATTAATTAAGAAAATGCCCCACAGACATGCCCACCGGTCAATCTGATGAAGATAATTCCTCAGTTCAGCTCTTGTCTCCAAAGATGACTCTAGTTTGTATCAAGTTAACAAAATCCTATACAGTTGACCCTTATCAGCTTGGTACACAAAGACATTACTATTCAACCTTCAACCATAATCATTCTTTTCTTCTTTGCCTCCAAGTTCTTGTGCTAATATCATAATCTAGGGCACAGTCTAACTTTAAAAACCCAGGAGTCTCTAAAAATGTCAACACTTTAAAAGCCATTTTCTTTTTTAAAAATAAGTCTATCACTTGCAGGATCATTAAGCAGTGTAAACCTAGTTCCTGGCATCTGGAACTTCCTCACAATCTTCTAGGCTCCAAAGGATTCAAACAAGTTTCACTTCTCTAGCTCTGCCATTCACAGAACACACAGCTTGTCTGGTAGGCTCAGTCTGACTCCACTCCACACTTACTATTGTCTTTGGGGTCTCCACTGCAACTAAATATGCACCTTCATCAGTGGCCTCCCGCTCTTTCTGAAGGGACTACATTCCTGTCACATGGTTCCAAGCTTCAGTTTCTCTAAATGACGACTTCATTCCTTGTGTCTCTACTATAGCTAAGACTGCACCTTCACAAATGACCTCTCCTGGCCCCTTGAAGTGCCAAGCCTCAGCTGTTTTTCATGACCCCCCACATTCCTGCAGCTTTCATTGCCAGCAAAGTTAGTACCACTTCAAAAACTCATACATAATACTTGCCAACTTGTCCTGCCATTTGATGTGCAATTTTAAACCTACCCAAACAAAGCCACCAACGAAAGACTAAGTATTCAGGTATCTGAGCCAATGGGAATCATTTATCACTCAAACCACCATAAATTGGCTAGGGTATAGATGGAAGTTTCTGTACCACCAGGTCCTGCAGTCATTTAGTCTCAAATAAACACACAGAAGCTTACATTAATTATAAACTATTTGACCTATTGCTCAGGTTTTTAATTAACTAGATCTAACAACTTAAATTAATTCATAATTCTTATCTATGTTTAGTCACGTGACTTGGTACCTTTTCTCAGTATGGCATTCTAATCTTGCTTCCTCTGTGTCTGACTGGCAAATGTGCCTCTGCATTTACCCTTCCCAGAAATCTCCTAGTCTGGTCGCCCCACCTATACTCCCTGCCTGGCCACTGACCAGTGTTTTGTTAAACCAATACCAATGATAAATCCTTACAGTGTACAAGAGCATTATTCCACCTCATTTCCCCCTGTTTTCTTCTCAAAACAAGAACCCTGAATCTAATCTCCTTTGTTTAGCTTTTTTTCTTGACCATTATCTATTAAAACTTGTAATCAACATGGTAAACAAAGACAAACATCCATAATCCATATTTTGGTAGGGGAAATGTGGGCATAGATTTCTAGGCTACTTCCTGCTGATTGGGGGCACTGGTAATCTTATGGGAACCCAAAGAAAATTATGGCCAAGCCCTGACTGGAGTATTCTGTGACATTGGATCATCTTAGCCAGCAGTCTTGAAGCTGTTCTGGATGAAGAACTCAGAAGAAACTGCAACAGAGGTACTTTGAAACATGGGTCATCTGAGCCATCTATTCCCTTTGGAGATTTTTGAGGGGGTCTTCCTTTATTAAACCTTATTTTTCTTAACCAAGAATGAAACCACAGTCTCTAATTTCCTGTGGAAACAAAAGCAAAACCTCCTCTCCAAAGTAACATATCTTTTGACTTCAACTTTGAAGTCAAGGCATTTTCAGAATATATAGTGTAGATTAATCCAACAACATTATTTATAATCAAATGTTGGTTAGTAGCTATTGCTCCCTCACAGTCAAACAATTCAAAAACAACACGACAACATACAGCATAAAAACTCTCTGTATTTTCCATTTTTATGTGGCTTTTATTACTCTATTTCTTTAATTTATCATTATTATTTTTTCTGAGACAATGTTTCTCTGTGTAACAGTCCTGAATGTCCTGGAACTCACTTATAGACCAGACTGGCCTCTAAATCATTTAGATACCTGCCTCTGCCTCCCAAGTGCTGTGTATATGTCAATAAAGCACTGTTGGCCAATAGGGAAGCAAGATGTGTGAGACTAGGAGTCAAGGAGGATTATGGGAAGGAGAAACACAGGGAGTCATGATATAACTGCCATAGGAATAAGAGGTCCGGACCCTTTTCTCTGGTAAGAGAAATACTTAGATTAACAATTATGGAGTAAATACTTAAATCAGAGATAGCCAGTAAGAAACCAAGCAAATGGCCAACAGCTTTATAATTAATATAGCCTCCTGTGTGTTCACTTGGGATTGATGTGGCTCTGGAACCAGGCTGGCGGGAAGGCTTCTCTCTACACGTAAGTATAATCTGTAGCTCTCAGCAACATATATTGCTTACTGATAGAAGCTTCTCAAATATAATTTAGACAATCTTTAAACAGATTGCATCAAGAGGACACCTGCGCTTTGCCCACCCACAGCTATTGTCTTCTCTGTGGTGTTCTAAGTGATCACAGTTTAACACACAATTTTCAGTGTCTGAGGCTTTTCCAGTGGGTGTTCTTCTCCTGGCTTTTCTGCCAATCCCTCAGGTCTTGCCTAAGAATGTTTGTGTCTGAAAGTCTGTCAGATATAGTTCAGTTTGAATGTCCTTGTTGAACTCTTAGTTTGCCAAGTTGGTGGAAAAGAGGTATCTTCTAAGCAGAAGTTTTGCCACAGGGTCCATGTAATAGATGCTCCAGATATTGTCATTTTCACACAGAGACATCAAAATATTTATTGTAAATATGCTAAAAGACTTATAGGGCAAATAAATGGAATAACTTAACAGATTGAAAATTTCAGTCAGGACAAGGGCCAGCAAGATGGGTCTGCCCATCTTGTCCAAAAGTACTTATCCAAAGCCTGACAAACTGAGTTTGATCCCCAGGACCCAAATGGTAAAAGAAGGGAACCAGCTGCTACAAGTTGGGCAGATAACATGTTCATGTCCATACACAATAAAAATAAATGCAATAATAATTTTAAAGAAAATTGCAGAATCAAGTATAAATATTAAAACCGATAAAGGAAATACATTAAAAATTATTTAGATCATTTTAATAGCATACTGGACATAAACTAAGAGAGGTTAAACCAGCCCAGTCTTACTTCCTTTGCTGATCAGTTATCCTTTTCGTTCACTGGATTCCAGGAGTACAGTTCAGTGTTTAGCTGTGGGTGTCTGCCTCTGTTTCCATCAGTTGCTGGATATAGGTTCTGTTTCCCAGACTCTCTGGCAGTGGGATTGTATGCTGGCACTCCCCTGATCCATGTCTAAAATCCATAAATGAGTGAGTACATATCATGTTTCCCTTTTTGTGACTGGGTTACCTCACTCAGGATGGTTTCTTCTAGTGCCATCCATTTGCCTGCAAATTTCAAGACTCCATTGTTTTTTTCCGCTGAGTAGTACTCCATTGTGTAAATGTACCACACTTTCTCTATCCACTCTTCAGTTGAGGGACATGCTTCCAGGTTCTGGCTATTACAAATAATCCTGCTATGAACATAGTAGAACAGACATCCTTGTTGTATGAATGTACATCTTTTGGGTATATGCCAAAGAGTGGAATTGCTGGGTCAGTCTTGTAGTAGACTGATTCCCATTTTCCCAAAGAATCTCCATACTGATTTCTAAAGTAGCTGTACGAGTTGGCATTCCCACCAGCAGTGGAGGAGTGTTCCCCTTTCTCTACATCCTCTCCAGCATAAACTGTCATTGGAAATTTTGATTTTAGTCATTCTGACAGGAGTAAGATGGTATCTCAGAATTGTTTTGATTTGCATTTCCCAGATGGCTAGGGATGTTGAGCACATTCTTAAGTGTCTCTCAGCAATTTTAGACCCCTCTACTGAGAATTCTCTATTTAGTTCTGTAACCCACTTTTTGATTGGATCCTTTGGTGTTTTGGAGACTTGCTTCTTGAGTTCTTTGTAAATTTTGGAGATCAGCCCTCTGTCAGATGTGGGGTTAGTGAATATCTTTTCCCAATCTGTGGGTTGCCTTTTTGTCTTACTGACTGTGTCTTTTGCCTTACAGAAGCTTCTCAATTTCAGGAGTTCCCATTTATTAATTGTCTATGTTAGTGTCTGTGCTAATGGAGTTATGTTCAGGAAGCAGACTCCTTTACCAATTCGTTCAAGGGTACTTCCCACTTTCTCTTCTAACAGGTTCAGTGTGACTAGATTTATGGTGAGGTCTTTGATACATTTGGATTTGAGTTTTGTGCATGGCAATAGACATGGATCTATATGCAGTCTTCTACATGTCAGCCTCCAGTTATGCCAGCACCATTTGTTGAAGATGCTTTCTTTTTTCCATTGTATAATTTTAGCTTCTTCATCAAAGATCAGGTGTTCATACATGTATGGGTTAATGTTGGGGTGTTCAGTTTGATTCCATTGTTCTATTTGTCTATTTTTGGGCCAATACCAAGGTGTTTTCCAGACTATAGCTCTGTAATACAGCTTGAAGTCAGGGATGGTGATGCCTCTGGGTGTTGCCTTGCTGAACAGAGTTGTTTTCGCTATCCTGGGTCTTTTTTTTTCCACATAAAATTGAGAATTGTTCTTTCAAGGTCTGTGGAGAATTGGGCTGGGATTTTAATGGGGATCGTGTTAAATCTGTATATTGCTTTCAGTAAGATTGCCATTTTTACTATGTTGATCCTGCCTATCCGAGAGCATAGATCTTTCCATTTTCTGGTGTCTTCTTTAATTTCTTTCTTTAAAGACTCAAAGATCTTGCGATACAGGTCTTTCACTTGTTTGGTTAGCATTATCCCAAGGTACTTTATGTCGTTTGTAGCTATTGTAAAGGGCAATGTTTCTCTGATTTCTTTCTCAGCCCTTTTATCGTCTGTATATAGTAGGGCTACTGATTTTCTTGAGTTGATCTTGTATCCTGCCACTTTGCTAAAGGTATTTATCAGCTGTAGGAGTTACTTGATAGATTTTTTTTGAGTCACTTTACGTAAACTATCATATCATCTGCAAATACTGAAAGTTTGACCTCTTCCTTTCCAATTTATATCCCCTTGATCTCCTTTTGTTGTCTTATTGCTGTAGCTAGAACTTCAAGTACAATATTGAAGAGGTATGGAGAGAATGGACAGCCTTGTCTTGTTCCTGATTTTAGAGGAATTGCTTTGAGTTTCTGTCCATTTAGATTGATGTTGACTGTTGGTTTGCTGTATATAGCTTTTATTATATTTAGGTATGTTCCTGTTATCTCTGATTTCTCCAACACCTTTATCATGAAGGGTTATTCAATTTTGTCAAAGGCCTTTTCAGCATCTAGTGAGATTATCATGTGATTTTTGTTTCTCAACTTGTTTATATGGTGGATTACATTGATGGATTTTTGTATGTTGAACCACACCTGCATCCCTGGAATGAAGCCTACCTCATCATGGTGGATGAGTTTTCTGATGTGTTCTTGGATTAGATTTCCCAATATTTTATTGAGTATTTTTGCTTCAATTTTCATGAGAGATATTGGTCTGAAGTTCTCTTTCTTAGTTGTGTCTTTGTGTGGCTTGGGTATCAAGGTTATAAAAGCCTCATAAAAAGAGTTTGGCAAAGACCTTTCTGCTTCTATTGTGTGGAATGCTTTGAGGAGAATTGGTATAAGCTGTTGTTTGAATTTCTGGTAGAATTCTAAACTGAGGCCATCTGGCCCTGGGCGGTTTTTTTTGTTTGTTTGTTTCTTTGTTTTTGGTTGGGAGACTTTTGATGAGTGCTTCTATTTCCTTAGGGATTATAGGTCTATTTAAATTGCTTATCTGTTTTTTATTTAATTTTATCAAGTGATGTCTATCCAGAAAATTGTCTATTTCCTTTAGATTTTCAAATTTTGTGGAGTATAGGTTTTCAAAGTATGACCTGATGATTTTCTGGATTTCCTCAGTGTCCGTTGTTTTGTCCCCCTTTTCATTTCTGATTTTGTTATTTTTCATGTTCACACTGTGCCGTTTGGTAAGTTTGGATAAAGGTTTGTCTACCTTGTTGATTTTCTCAAAGAACCAACTCTTTGTTACATTGATTCTTTTTCTAGTTTCTGCTTTATTGATTTCAGACCTTAATTTGATTATTTCCTGGTGCCTACTCCTCCTGGGAGAGTCTGCTTCTTTGTATTCTAGAGCTTCCAGTTGTGCTGTTAATTCTCTCGTGTAACTATTCTCCAGTTTCTTCATGTGGTCACTTAGTGCTATGAACTTCCCTCATAGCACTGCTTTCAAAGTGTCCCATAGGTTTGGGTATGTTGTGTCTTCATTCTCATTGAATTCTAGGAAGTCTTTAATTCCTTTTTTATTTCTTCTTTGACCCAGGAGTGGTGCAATTGTGCATTATTCAATTTCCATGAGTTTGTAGGGTTTCTGCAATTTGTGTTGTTGTTGAATCCTAATTTTAACACATGGTTGTCTGATAAGGTGCATGGAGGTATTCCAATTTTTGTACCTATTGAGGTTTGATATGCTGCCAAGTATGGGGTTGATTTTTGAGAAAGTTCCATGTGGCACTGAGAAGAAGGTATATTCTTTTTTATTTGGATGGAATGTTCTATAGATGTCTGTTAGTCCCAATTGGGTCATAACTTCTATTAGTTCCTTTGCTTCTTTGTTAAGTTTCTGTCTGGTAGTCCTGTCTAGTGGTGAGAGTTGGGTGTTGAAGTCTCCCACTATAAGTGTGTGGGGCTTTATATGTGATTTGAATTTTAGTAATGTTTCTTTTATGAACGTGGATGCCTTTGTATTTGGGGGAAAGATGTTCAGAATCAAAACTTCATCTTGGTGGGTTTCTCCTGTGATGAATATGAAATGTCCTCCTTCATCTCTTTTGATTGATTTAATTTTAAAGTCTAATTTGTTAGATATTAGGATTGCTATCCTTGCTGGTTTCTTGGGTTCATTTGATTGGAAAATCTTTTCCCAACCCTTAACTCTGAGGTAATGTCTGTCTTTGAGGCTGAAGTGCAAATAGAAGGATGGGTTCTCTCTTCAAATCTATTCTGTTAGCCTGTGTCTTTTTATGGGCACCTCAAGACCATTAATATTGAGCAATATTAATGATCATTGATTGCTCATTCTTGTTTGTTTTGGAATGGTTGATGGTGGTGGAATTATATGTGAATCCCTACCTCTTTTTTCTTTTGGCTGTTGGTAAGGTGGGATTATCTATTGTCTGTGTTTTTCTGGTTGTAGTTAACTCCCTTGGGTTGGAGTCTTCCTTCCAGAACTTTCTGTAGAGCTGGGTTAGTGGATGCATACTGTTTAAATCTGGTTTTGTCATGGAATATCTTGTTTTCTCCATCTAAAGTGATTGAAACCTTTGCTAGATATAGCAGTCTGGGCTGGCATCCGTGGTCTCTTAGTGTTGGTAAAATATCTATCCAGGACCTTCTGGCTTTCAGAGTTTCCATGGAGGTGTGATTCTGATAGGTTTGCTGTTGTATGTTGCTTGGCCTTTTTCTTTTGTTGCTCTTAATAATACTGTTATGAACATAGTTGAACAGATGTCCTTGTTGCATGAATGTGCATCCTTTGGGGTATATGCCTAAGAGTGGAATTGCTGGATCTTGAGGTAGACTGATTCCCATTTTCCTGAGAAACTGCCATACTGGTTTCCAAAGTGGCTGCACCAGTTGGCACTCCCACTAGCAATGGAGGAGTGTTCCCCTTTCTCCACATCCTCTCCAGCATAAACTTTCATTGGTGTTTTGATTTAGCCAATCTGACAGGAGCAAGATGGTATCTCAGAGTTGTTTTGATTGGCATTTCTGTGATGGTTATGGATGTTGAGTCATTTCTAAAGGGTCTTTCAGCCATTTTAGATTCCTCTATTGAGAATTCTCAATAGTTCTGTACTCCACTTTTTAATTGGATTATTTGTCGTTTTGGTGACTAGCTTCTTGAGTTCTTTGTATAGTTTGGAAATCAGCCCTCTGTCAAATGTGGGGTTGGTGAAGATCTTTTCTCATTCTGTGGTCTACCATTTTGTTTTTTTAACTGGGTCATTTGCCTTACAGAAGCTTCTCAGTTTTAGGAGGTCCATTTTATTAATTGTTGCTCTCAGTGTCTGTGCTAGTGGTGTTATATTCAGGAAGTGGTCTCCTGTACCAATTCATTCAAGGGTACCTCCCTAGCTATGGGCTTTGTTTGTTATCATCTTCATCCCACATCAGCATAAAATTCAGTCCTTATTATCAAACCCACATATAAATGTTCGTATACATATATACACAAGTCCACTCAAAATGAACATTTTGTTTTTAGTAACCTTACTACATATTTGTCAAAATAGCTTCACATCAAGAGCCATATAGACTTTTCTTGGTTACATGTCTTTCTCCCTCTCTTCCCATATAACAAATTAATTTTAGGTAACTATACTTTTTAGATTATCCAGTTTGTCTAATTGAGATCATTAAACTTGTTATTACTTGTTATTTCATAATGCTTATAACTATAGTTACAGTTGTAGCATTATTCCTATAGCCTCATAAAATTATGTTATGTTGTTATTCTCTCTTCCAGGATGTGGTACCATAAGTTGTTGCACCTACAAAGCAGTCTCCAGAATTTGATGAAGAGAGGATACACAGGTCAAGCTCTTCAACTGTCCAACTTCAAAAGTTTATTTTCGTTATCCATCCATTGGTGCCATACAGCTTCCAAGTCTGTGAGTTGTACTTGGCACCAACATGAAGATCATTTGGGTAAGAGATATGTAAGGAAATAATATTTTTAATTGTCATATTTACCATTTAAATATATAACTCAATGGTATAAAATATGTTCATTTGGCTGTAAAACAAAAAAATACTCCTTGTGAAGCCTGAACATGTTCTCAGTGGAGTTGGAATGATACTTATCTCCAATATTATTGTATAAATCACAAGAAAGACAAAACACCAGGCAGCACTAAAGTCCCACCTTAGTTAGGGCTAACTCTGCAGTGCTCCAACCAAACTCCTGTATTATACAAGAAAAAAAGAAACCCTCAGTATCCATGGGAAAGTGTTTGAAGCACATAGACTAGGAATAATGCAACCATAGAAAGTATTACAAGGTAAAGGGTAGAGAAAGCTTTATCCCTTTTGTTGATTCCTTAGGCTCCTGAAAGAATTTCAAACTGAGTAGTGTGAGACACAGCCTAAGAATGGAATTGTGTGTGAAGAATTCTGAATGCTTGTGAGAAGACTCCAAGAAAACACGAGTCTTGTGATCTCAGTTTCTTCAGAAGCACTGAGTTGTTCTTGGAATGTGCTTTTGTGCCCCTACCGGCTATAGCGAATAGGCATGATATTATTTCGGCTGTTTTTATTCATATGCATCTATAGAAAAACATGTTTCTGCAACGTATGTCTTGTCCTTATAATTGTATACTTTACTCAGTTGACTCCTCTTAACCCTTAGAGTATAAATTATCTTATATTCTGAATAAAGTTGGCTATTACATGAGACTTTAGAACACCTCATTTTTAGGCTCACTCTTCCAGGTTGACATGGCCAGTTAGAGCAGTAAACAGTTCAAGTAAAACATAGAAATATATTTTCTCACAATTCTGAGGGTCTTTGGAAAATTACACTTTTGGCAAGGCTGCACTCCCTTCAAGGTCTAGGAGAGCTAGGTCATTTTCCTATCCTATTCTATTTTATTTTAGTTGCCAACAATTCTTGGCTTTTGTTATTTGTTTGCTTGCTTACTTATAGAAGTATCACTTCAACCCTTGCTTCCATCTTCACATAGCCCCTGCATTATTTTGAAGTCAGCCTTTCCTTATAAAGATGGTAATCATTATAACTTTTTAAAACTTGATTATATCTGTAATGACTATAGGTGATCCAACAATATATTTATTCTATTTTCTCAAGTGTCTTTCATCAACCTTTTATAATTTTGTAACAGAGATACTACATTGTTGGTTACATTTATTCCTAAATATTTTATTTTATTTTGGGAGCTAATATGAATGGAATATTTTTCTTGACTTTTTTGTAGCTAATCAACATCAAGCTAATTTTCTTGATGTTGGTAATTTCTTTTCCTTTTTATCTTGATTAACATGACTAAAGATTTATCAGTTTTATTTCTTTTGAGGAAATCATTTTTGGGTTCATTGATTTTCTTGTCCCTCATTTTCAATGTATGTAGCTTGTTCCACCAGGTCCTGCCGCTTTAGGCTCAAATGAACAAATTTCTAGATGCAACAGATTATAAACTGTTGGCCAATGGCTAGGGCTTCTTATTGGCTAGTTCTGTTTTAATTATTAACCCATAACTGCTAATCTATATATTTCTACATGGCTTTATCTTACTGGAGAATGCCAGGTGTGTCCTATCCTCCTGGTCTCCACACAGTGGCTCCTTCCAGTGCTTCTCTGCCTGCCTTTCCCAGAATTCTCCTCATCTCCGTACCACACCCATCTTTCCTGCCTCTATCGACCAAACAGAGTTTTATTCATCAATCAATAAGAGAAACATATACACAGAAGGACATCCCCCATCAAATGTCTTTCTTTATAATTTTGACTATCCATTAAGTTTAATTTGCTCTTATCTTATTTCTTAATTTTATAACTTAGGTTTTTGATCTTAGACCTTTTCTACTGTATGCATTTATTGTAATATATTTTTCTATGACTACTTTAGTGCTTTATAATTTTTGTAAACTGTATACTTATTTTCATTTAGTTCAGAATGTTTTCTTTTACTTGAAACTGTTAAATCACACGTTTAAATTCTTATACATTAATTTCTAGATGCACAGGAATTTTATATTTTTCTGCTATTTATCTCTAGCTAATTCCATTATACTGAGAAAACATTCTGTTTTTAGATTCCTATATCCTTTTTTGAGCTTTGTTTTCTAGCTCAGAATGTGGTCTATCTTGTATGTGCTTTAGAACAGTGGTTCTCTGTTCCACTTGTCAATTTGTCTATCTTATAGCAGTTATATGCCATGTTGATTACTATAGGTTTGTAATATCTTTTGAAATTAGGTAGTACGATGTCTCTACTTTTGTTTACTCTAGCCAATATGCTTTGATTATTTGTAGGTCTTAAGGTGAAATCTTTCTTCTAAGATCACAAACAAGACAGAAAGATCATAGTTGCTGTTTCTACAGAGTATAGGACTAAAAATCCTAACCACGGTAATTGGGTGAGAAAAAAAATGAAGGTATCACTTTTATATATAGAAAACCATGAGGGTTCCACCACAAATAAAATAACTAATACATTAATTAAATGAAGCTGTAGACGATATATATATATATATATAATTTTATATAGTGAAAATGAGCAATCAGGAGCCAAACTGTTTCAGTGTATGTGTGTGTCCTAGCTCTGAGTTTGAGACTCCTTCATATATCTTATAGGCTATCCCAACTCTTATTCAAAAGTCATTCTTAAAAACCTTAAAGCGTCAGATGAGTTCAGGTGTGATCAGGGGGGTATGACAATAAATGCAGCCACGCTGAAACTCTTAGAAGTGAAAGTGGGAGGTACCCTTGAGCAAAATGGTACAGTAGACCCCTTCCTGAACATAACACCAGTAGCATAGACACTGAGATCAACAATTAATAAATGGGACCTCCTGAAACTGAGAAGCTTCTGTAAGGCAAAGGACACAGTCAAGAACGCAAAAAGCCTACAAAATGGGAAAAGATCTTCACCAACCCCACATCTGATGGAGAGCTGATTTCCAAATTTTACAGAGAACTCAAGAAGCAAGTCTCCAAAACACCAAAGGATCCAATTAAAAAGTGGGTTACAGGACTACATAGAGAATTCTCAATAGAGGAGTTTAAAACGGTTGAGAGACACGTAAGAAAGTGCTCAACATCCTTAGCTATTAGGGAAATACAAATCAAAACAACTCTGAGATACCATCTTCTACCTGTCAGAATGGCTAAATCAAAAACAACAATGACAGTTTATGATGGAGAGGATGTGGAGTAAGGAGAGCACTCCTCCATTGCTTGTGGGAGTGCAAATTTATACAGCCACTTTGGAAATCAGTATGGTGGTTTCTCAGGAAAATTGATATCAGTCTACCTCAAGATCCAGCAATTCTACTCTTAGACTTATACCCAAAGGATGCACATTCATACAAGGACATCTGTTCAACTATGATCACAGCAGCATTATTTATAAAATAGCCACAACCTAGAAGCAACCTAGATGCCCCTTAACTGAAAAGTGGATAGAGAAAATGTGGTACATTTGCACAGCGGAGTACTACTCAGTGGAAAAAATGGAATCTTGAAATTTGCAGGCAAATAGATGGCACTAGAAGAAACCATCCTGAGTGAGGTAACCCAGTCACAAAAAGACAAACATGGTGTATACTCACTCATATATGGATTTTACACATGGATCAGGGGAGTGCCAGCCTACAATCCCACTGCCAGAGAGTCTGGGAAACAGGGAGGACCCTAAGAGAAATATGCATGGTACCCCAGAGAAGGGGAATGAGGCAGGATCTCCTGAGCAGATTGGGAGCATGGGGGAAGAGAGGGAGCTAGGAAAAAGAGAAGGGGAGAAGAGGAGGGGGAGGAGAACATGGGGGACCAGGAAAGTTGAGTTGGGGGAAGAATAGAGGAGAACAGGATGAGAGATACCATAATAGAGGGAGTCATTATAGGTTTGAAGAGAGATCTGGTACTAGTGTGATTTCCAGATATCTAAAAGGATGACACCAACTGGCAAAATAAGCAATAGTGGAGAGGCTGTCTTAAAAGCCCTTCCCCAATAATGAGACTGATACCTACCTTGTATGCCATCCAAGAGCCTTCATCCAGTGGCTGATGGAATCAGAGACAGATACCCACAGCTAAACACTGAACTGAAGTCCTGGAATCCAGTTGCAGAGAGGGAGGAGTGATGAGCAAAAGGGTCAAGACTGGGCTGGTGAAACCCACAGAAACAGCTGACCTGAACAAGGGGGAGCTCATGGATCCTAGACTGATGGCTGAGAGGCCAGCATGGGACTTATCCAGACCCCCTAAATTTTGATGTCAGTGAGGAAGCCTTGGCAAGTAGATCAGTATATATCCCTAGGGTATGAATGGACTTTGGGAGCCCATTCCACATGGAGGGATGCTCTCTCATCCTGGACACATGGAGGAGGGCCTAGGCCCTGCCCTGGATGAAATGACAGACTCTGGAGATCCCCCAGGGAGGGCCTTACCCTACCTGGGGAGCAAAGTGGGGATTGGGGGGATTTGAGGGGGTGGGGGAGGAGGGGAGGGAGAGGAAGCTGGGATTGACATGTAAAACAAGCTTGCTTCTTATTTAAATTTAAAAAAACCTTAAAGAGTCAATGTTTATACCCTTTGCCCATAGATATATGTGTTAATTGAATCACATTAAATATTCATGTTTACAAGCCTACCATGGTTTTTATTTTCTCCTTTTCTCATGTTTTCTGTATGCCTGCACAATTCTTCATTTTTTCCAGGAACAATTATAACACCATTGCAATTTCCCATATTTCTTTAGTGTGCACACACACTTGCATAAATGTGCATCCTTTCAAGCACAAAATATATGTTGGAGTGTTTCAAGATCCTTTATAACTACTTTATTCTCTAGTTCACCTTTAGATTTCTGGGTATTCTTTTAGTGTATTTCTTACCTTCACAAAATCCAGGGCATGAGCTTCTCTTAACTTTTTCCAAATCAAGTTAGTCCACTTTGACACCATAGATGCTGTTTTTTTTTAAAGTTAAGTAGATGTTTTCTTGAATAAATGTTTCTTTTAAAAATAAATTTTATTGTGTATATTTAAGTAACATGGTATTGTGAGATGCATGTAGCCAATAAAATGACTAATTACTAAGCAAATAAACATTTATAAACTATTATTAACTATACTTACATAGTACATTAGATTTATAGTCTTGATCATCTTACTTCTCTGCCACTGTGTATCTTCTGATCTGTATTTCCTATTTCCTCCCAGTTCCCAGTTGTCTTTTTCCCAGTAACTACTGCTTTATTCTCTATCTCTGTATAGTTGATTTTTTTATTTTTCATCTATATGTGAAATTATATCACATCTTTAATTCCATACTGATTTCATTAAGCATTATGTCCTGCATGGTCATTTATGTTGTGGCAAATGGTTGGATTTCCTTAGTTGTCTGCCTATCTATCCTATCTATCTATCTATCTATCTATCTATCTATCTATCTATCTATCTATCTATCTATCCATCCAATCCACATATCTATATATCTATCTATCTAACTTTTTCCCCTGGTGACCATCATTTATTTTTGGTGAATGCTAACTAAGAACACAGCTATTCCCACAAAACAGTCTGACACTGGAGCCTCAGGATAATGACAGTGAAAAACAAGAGCAGGACAGTTTCCCATTTCAGACCCTGGGGTTTGTTTTGGAATCTGGAGTCTGGTTTTGATAAGCTAACTGCCCAGAGTCCTCCCGCACACAGGGAAATTGAATCTCAAGTACTTCTCTGCCTCACTACATCTGGTTCATCTCCTGCCCAGAATAAATGGTATAAAATAAGGTGCTGGGCACGGCAGTCATTCATCACCTCTGCACCAAGGCTGGAGGGCCACCTTCTATCCACAGCCAGCCTGGGCTACACAGGCAGATACCATCTCAAAGAAATGTAAATAACTAAAGCCCCACCTCAAGAATTCTAATAGTGAACAGACATTCAAAACTATTCGAAGCCCATTTCCCCTTCTGCAAAATGACGGAGTTGGAGTTGGGTGGGTCAGCAAAAGTGTTTTAGCCAGGCCATTTCAAAGAGTATATGAAGAGAGCAACCTAAACTCTCTAATATGAACCCCAATAGAGAAGTGGGATGAGGCAGAACTGGAGAGGTGAACATGGTGTGGGGGGGAGAGAGAGGGCTAGTAAGACTTTAAATGGGACAAGGTAAACTGGACCATCAAGTCTGTTTTGTCTCATATAGCCCAGGCTGATCTCAAACTCTGAGTAGCTAGAGATGACCACAAACTTCTGCTCTTATCTGCCTCAGCCTTCTGATTGTTGGGTACTAGGGGTGGACCACCACCTGTATAGGTGGCACTGAAGATGGAGCCCAGGGCTTTGTGCTGCAGCCATCTGTTCTACCTGGTTTTATCATCCATTTCAGTGTTTGCACCTGCTGTGAGCCTATGAACAGAATTAAATATTCCATTTATTAATTTATAAGCTGTAAGAAAAGTGAGATGGGCCTTTCCCACCCTGGCAAACCTCATACTGGAAAAGGAAAAATGCATTAATATATACCTTACAGCAACATCATAGAAATCCAAAAAGGCATAATTCATTCTGAGTTCAGCACAGCTAGGTACACCCAGAGACCTCTGTAGTGCCAGGTGTCTCAATGTCTTCCCTCGTGAAGAAAACCCAGCGGACCACCTTACCGAGGTGCTCCTTCCTACTGCCATGGTGGGCTCTGAACATCTGCAAACCGGCAAGCAGCCCAAGGCTGGCATTGCTACTGAACTTAACCTTAGACACAAAATTCCAATTAATCAAAAGCAGAGGGACCCAGCAAACTAGGAGTTAAGAACTGGGGCACCATGACACACTTGTAAGCTGGATGGAGACAGAGACATGAAGAATGCTAAAAGCTGAAGTTCAGTCAGGGGCCTTAGTGACAATGTCTCCAGGTAGGTGTGGCAGCACATGTTTTTAATCCCAGCACGCAGAAGGCAGGGACAGGTAGATTTATGAATTTGAGACCAGCATGGTCTATATTGTGAGACCCTGTCTCAAAAACAAACAAAGAAACCCCAAAATCCATAGATAACCCAAGCTAATGCCCATGACTGCCAAAGAAGACATGTCACAACCCTTGGGTTCTACCATTTACCTGCCATGCCCACACCAGAACCCACACTTCTGCTTACCAACAGATTCTCCTTGCGTTGCCACATTGGCGTTGAATTCACAGGCTTGGGAGTGTCTCTTGCTTTGGCTTCCTGTGTAGCTATAGGTGTAGGCCACGTGGATGAGCCCCCAAACTTTTGTTTTTGAGACAGCCTCATTATGTAGCCCAGATTGGCTTCAAACTCATGGCAATCCTCCTGACTCAGCCCCTGGATGTGTACCATGATGTCAGGTTCCTAGGACTGATCTTTCTCTTGAGTATCTAATTTTTAAAGCATTGTCTCACTTTGTAGTTCAAGCTAAACTAGCACTCATTATGTAGTCTCTGTTGGCCTCAAACTCAAGGTCCTTGTGTTTCGACTTCCTGAGTGCCAGAATTATAGACCCATGCTTTAGGGAGTTAGCACTGATGAAGAAGAGAAGTGACAGTTGGAGGCAATGAAGACTTAGCTAACTGTGCTGGCTAGTATTATGTTCACTTGATATGATCTAGAGTCATCAGAGAGGAGGGAACCTCAATTGAGAGAATGTCTCCTTAAGGGTTGTAGGCAGGCCTGTAGGGCATTTCCTTATTTCATGATTAATGACGAAGGGCCCAACCCATTGTGGGTGGTACCACCTCTGGGCTGGTGGTCCTGGATTCTATAAGTAAGCAGGCAAGCAAGTAAGCAGCATCCCCTCCATGGCCTCTGCATCAGCTCCTGCCTCCAGGTTTCTACCCTGTTTGACATCCTGTTCTGGCATCCTTTAATGATGACCCTTTCCACCCCATGTTGCTTTGGTCATGGTATTTCATCACAGCAGTGATAACCCTAAGACAGAAATTGGTACCAGGAGTAAGGTGTTGTTATGACAGACTTGATCATGTAGGTTTAGGGAAGATTGTAAAAGGACTTTGGATCTTTGGGCTAGAAAATCTATTGAGTGTTGAAACCTCAGTGGGCTACCCTGCAGGATCCTGGAAGATAAAGAATATTGAATATAGTGCAGACAGTGGAGACCTGGCTTGTAATGTTTCAGATGGAAGCAAAGACTCTATCAGGTCATTTGTGTGAAGAGTCTGTGGTGCTTGGTCAGCTGGAGCAGAAGAATCAGCTGTGATTAACAAGAGCCCAAAACCACTCAAGTAAAACCTTTGGTTTTTCTGGGATGAGGGTCAACTGAAGCTGAAGAATCAACTGCAATTAGAAAGAGACCAGCATCACTGAGGTTAAGTCTTCTGGGGAGTGTTATCAGAGGATCTGCACATAGAAGCTGTCTTCTCAAGGAGGCCAAGGCTGTGCCTTGTGCCGGCAGCCAAACTTGGTAGTTTAAGAGTCATCCAGATGGTGCTGGTTTTGAAGGCCTGAAAGGGTCATGGAGAGCAGCTGAGGCTTGGCCTTGAGTGGCAGGGCTGCAGTCCCTGAAGAGAGACCAGGGGGGCTATTGGGGGAAAATGCAGCCCAGTTGCTGCAAGAGACCCCAGCATTTTGGAGATGCCAATACCATGGGATCACCACCAAGAATGAACAACAGCAGTGGGTGTACAGGAATCATCCAGAGTCTAGAAAACAAGCTCTGTGTGTTAAACAGGGCAAAGCTGGAGAAATGGCCCAAGACCTTTGGAGGAGAACAGAAGATCATGAATGGATCCCAGATAGTGGATGTTGAACTATTTATACTGTTGGAGTTTGGTATGGCTTTACTCAGATTGTGAATGCACATGGTTCTTTCCAGCCCTTTTATCATCTGTATATATAGTAGGGCTACTGATTTTCTTGAGTTGATCTTGTATCCTGCCACTTTGCTGAAGGTATTTATCAGCTGTAGGAGTTACATGATAGAGTTTTTGGGTCACTTTACGTAAACTATCATGTCACCTGCAAATACTGAAGGTTTGACCTCTTCCTTTCCAATTTATATCCCCTTGATCTCCTTTTGTTGTCTTATTGCTCTGGCTAGAACTTCAAGGACAATATGGAAGAGGTATGGAGAGAGTAGACAGCCTTGTCTTGTTCCTGATTTTAGCGGAATCACCTTGAATTTCTGTCCATTTAGTTTGATGTTGACTGTTGGTTTGCTGTATATAGCTTTTATTATATTTAGGTATGTTCCTGTTATCTCTGATTTCTCCAACACCTTTATCATGAAGGGTTATTCAATTTTGTCAAAGGCCTCTTCAGCATCTAGTGAGATTATCATGTGATTTTTGTTTCTCAACTTGTTTATATGGTGGGTTACATTGATGGATTTTCCTATGTTGAACCAACCCTGCATCCCTGGGATGAAACCTACTTGATCATGGTGGATGATTTTTATGATGTGTTCTTGAAATCTGATTTGCCAATATTTTATTGAGTAGTTTTGCATCAGTGTTCATGAGAAATATTGGTCTGAAGTTCTCTTTCTTAGTTGTATCTTTGTGTGGCTTGGGTTTCAAGGTTATTGAAGCCACATAAAAATAGTTTGGCAAAGACCCTTCTGCTTCTATTGCATGGAATACTTTGAGGCAAATTTATATAAGCTGATGTTTGAATTTATGGTAGAATTCTGCACTGAGGCCATCTGGCCCTGGGGCGTTTTTTGTTTGGGAGACTTTTGATGAGTGCTTCTATTTCCCTGGGAGCTATAGGTCTATTTAAATTGCTTATCTGTTCTTGATTTAATTTTGGCAGATGATAACTATCCAGGAAGTCTTCCATTTCCTTTAAATTTTTGAATTTTGTGGAGTACAGGTTTTCAAAATATGACCTGATGATTCTCTGGATTTCCTCAGTGTCTGTTGTCATGTTTCTGATTTTGTTAATTTGCATGTTCACATTCTACCGTTTGGTGAGTTTGGATAAAGGTTTGTCTATCTTGTTGATTTTTCTCAAAGAACCAACTCTTTGTTACATTGATTCTTTGTATTGTTTTCCTAGTTTCTGCTTTATTGAGTTCAGCCCTCAATTTGATTATTTTCTGGCATCTACTCCTCCCAGGTGAGTTTACTTCCTTTTGTTCTAGAGCTTTCAGTTGTGCTGTTAATTCTCTAGTGTTGACTATTCTCCAGTTTCTTCATGTGGGCACTTAGTGCTATGAACTTCCCTAATAGCATTGCTTTCAAAGTATCCCATATGTTTGGATAAGTTTGTGTCTTCATTCTCATTGAATTCCAGGAAGTCTTTAATTTCTTTTTTTATTTCTTCTTTGACCCACGTATGGATGGTACAATTGCTCATTATTCGATTTCCTTGAGCTTGTAGGGATTCTGCAGTTTGTGTTTTGTTGAATTCTAACCTTAAAGCATGGTGGTCTGATAAAGTACATAGAGTTATTCCCTTTTTTTGTACCTGTTGAGGTTGATTTTTGAGAAGGTTACATGTGGCGCTGAGAAGAAGGTATATTCTTTTGTGTTTGGATGGAATGTCCTATAGATGTCTGTCAAACACAATTGGGTCATAAATTCCACTAGTTCCTTTGTTTCTTTGTTAAGTTTCTGTCTGGTAGTCCTGTCTAGTGGTGAGAGTGGGGTGTTTAAGTCTATCACCATAAGTGTGTGAGGTTTTGTTTGTGGTTTGATTTTTAGTAATGTTTCTTTTATGAATGTGGATGACTTTGTGTTTGGGGCATAGATGTTCAGAATCAAGACTTCATCTTGGTGGATTTCTCCTGTGATGAGTATGTAATGACCTCTTTCATCTGTTTTGATTGATTTCAGTTTAAAGTCTAGTTTGTTAGATATTGGGTTTGCTACCCCTGCTTGTTTCTTGGGTCCATTTAATTGGAAAATCTTTTCCCAACTCTTAATTCTGAGGCAACATCTGTCTTTGAAGCTGGTGTGTTTCTTGTATGCAGCAGAAGGATGGATTCTGTCTTTGAATCCATTCTGTTAACCTGTGTCTTTTTATGGGTAAGTTAAGACCATTAATATTGAGGGATATTAATGAGCTTTGATTATTCATTCTTGTTTGTTTTAGAATGGTTGTTCTTGGTGGAATTGTATGTGGATTTCCACCCCTTTTCTCTTTTGGCTGTTGGTAAAGTGGGATTATCTATTGCCTATGTTTTTCTGGTTGTAGTTACCTTCCTTAGATTGGAGTTTTCCTTCTAGAATTTTCTGTAGGGCTGGGTTAGTGGATATTTATTGTTTAAATCTGGTTTTGTCACGGAATATCTTGTTTTCTCCATCTATATTGATTGAAAGCTTTGCTGAGTATAGTGGTTTTTTTTTTTTTTTTACTTTTTAAACAAAATCTTTACTCTTTTATTCTTTGTAAAACTTTTCCCCTCCTCTTTCTCCCTCCAGGGACTCCCATGTGTCCTCCCTCCAATCCTGCTCTCATACCCCATTCCCAAATTCTTGGCTTCTTTTTCTTTGATTGTTACTATTACACACGCACACACACACACACACACACACATACACACACACACATATAAATATACATACATACATACATATACACAACTCTGAAAAAAAAACCTCTCTGTTCTCTCCATAGACTTTTTTACTTCTTTCCATATTCTGGATGTTTATCCACTGTTAGATGTACAGCTAGCAAAAATTCTCCATTCCGTGCGATTCCCCTTTATTCAATTAATTATTTCATTACTTGTACAGAACTTTTTTAGTTTTGTGATGTCCCACTTGTCAATTGTTGGCCTTAATTCCTGGGCAAATAGAGTCCTGTTTAGAAACACCTCCCCTACACCTTTGTCAAGTAGGGAACTTATATTTTTCTTCTAGCAGTTTCAGTATTTCAGATTTCAGTTTAAGGTGTTTGATCCACTTGGAGTTAGTTTTTGCGCAGAGTAATAGATATGGGTGTAAAGTAATTCTTCTATAGTATACACTTAGTTTTTCTAGCACCATTTGTTGAGGATGCTATCTTTTCTCTGGTGTATATTTTTTGCCTCTGTCAAATATCATATGGCTATAGTTACATATATGCATGTTGGAGTCTTCTATTTTGTTTCATTTTTCTATATGTCTTTGTGTGCGTGTGTGTATGTATATGTCTCTGCATGTACTATGCTGTTTTTTTACTCCATAATATGTCTTGAGAACTGGGTTGGCAATCCCTCCAGCATTTTTCTTTTTGCTCAGGATAGCTTTGACTATCTGGAATCTTTTGTGATTCCATGTGAATTTTAGGACTTTTTTCTATTTCTATGAAGAACGTTGTGGGATTTGGATTGGAATTGTACTGAATCTATAACATTTTTTGATAGAATGGTCATTTTCATAATATTGAGTCTACCAATCCATGAACATGAGACATCTTTCCCTTTTCTAGTATCTTCTGCAATTTCTTTCTTCAGAGATTAAAAGTTTTCATTGTATACATTTTAACCTATCAGAAATAGATTTTTTAATAATATGAAGAATTTTATGTTCCCAGATAATTTTTCCACTGCCATTTATAGAGAAGTCAATCTTTCTTGTGCTGCTATAAAATGACACCCTTTTTCATATACCATATTTCCATGTATTTATGGGTCTAGTTGGAAATGCTATTTTGTTTTCTTGCGCTATTCTCTACTAATATACTTAAAATTATAATTTTATAATATGTTTATATAACTTGTATCTCATATGTTCTTTATCAAAGTTGTTACTTTATAATTTTTCAATATGAATTTTAGATTTACCTTGTCTAATATATGAAAATCTCTAAGATAGATTTGTATTACAAGAAATTTGTGCATTAATTTCTAAGTGAATTTATCTCTTTCTAGTTTTGAAATTGCCTGTCTGTGAACATGGTATTTTTACCTATTGACTTCCTTCAAGTTTTCTAGAATAGTTGAGTAGAGTTCTTCCTATTACTTCTGTACATTTTATTTCCAGACATAGTGTCTGTTACTTTTATAAATTTTACCTCATTTTTACTTTCTCTAAATAGGTAAAATGGTGTGTAGGAAAGTCACTTTCTGTTGATTCTAATTTTTTATTACTTAAACATAACAGAAGAATTGCTAGAATAGTACAAAATACTTCTTGTGCACTCTCTCCTATTTAGGTATATATCTAAGCCTTTTATACTCTTATGCATTTTATATACCAAAATCCTACCATTTGTATGATAGAAATTGTATAGTATTTTTAACAACTGTCAAAGGGCTGTACTTTGTTACTCTTACTTGTTTGTTAGTAAAAGTCTTTTAGAAAGAATTTGTTGTTGTTGTTGTATTTTTTCTATTGGTGTTTATTTTTACTAAGTAAGTGTTTCTGTTAAATCTGTTTTTTTCCTGTAGAACTACAATATGCTAGCACTGTGATGCGCTTTGATTATGTCTGGCTTCGAGACCACTGCCACTCAGCATCATGCTATAATTCTAAGACTCACCAGAGGATCTTAGACACTGCCAGTGTGGATTTATGTATCAAGCCAAAGACCATTCGTCTGGATGAAACCACACTATTTTTTACTTGTAAGTGTACAGGGGTTTCTTGGATTTCTTTGAGGTATTCTTCTAAAGAGTAATGATTTCATGAAAAACATGGTTTGGCTTTTTCTTTTCTTTTTTGTTGTTTGATTTTATTTTTATTATTTTTTATTTAAATTAGAAACAATCTTATTTTACATATCAATTCCAGTTCCCTCTCCCTCTCATCTTCCCATGCTCCCCATCATTCCCCCCATTCTACCACCTATCCACTCCCCAGGTAGAGTGAGGCCTACCACAGGGGAATCATCAAAATCTGTCATATCAGTTGGGAGAGGGCCAAGGCCCTACCCCATGTATTTAGGCTGAAAGCATATCCCTCCATGGGGGAAGGGGCTCCCAAAAGTCCATTCGTGTACTAGGGATAAATACTGGTTCCACCACAAGAGGCCCCATAGACTACCCAGGCTTCCTAACTGTTACCCACATTCAGGGGCCTGGTTCAGTTTTATGCTGGTTCCCTCTCTGCAACTGGATTCCAAGAGTTCTGCTCAGTGCTTAACTGTGGATGTCTGCTTCTGCTTCCATCAGCTACTAGATGAAGGCTCTAGGATAGCATGTAAGGTAGTCTCATTATAGGGGAGGGTCATTTAAGGTAGCCTCTCCACTATTGCTTAGATTCTTAGTTAGGGTCATCCTTGTAGATCTCCGGATGTTTCCCTAGTGCTAGACTTCTCTTTAAAAGTATAATGCCTCCCTCTATTAAGATATATCTTTTCTTGCTCTCTTCTATTCTCCCCCCGACTCCCGCCTCTCCTCTTTCTCCTACCTCCTATCATTTCCCCCTCTCTCTCCCCTGTGCTCCCAAATTGTTCAGGAGCTCTTGTCCCTTTCCCCTTCTCCGGGGGACCATGTATGTGTCTCTTAGGGTCCTCTTTGTTTCTTAACTTTATGTGTGGATTGTAGCCTGAAAATTCTTTTGTCTATGTCTAATATCCATATATGAGTGAGTACATACCATTCCTGTCTTTCTGTGACTGGATTACCTCATTCAGAATGGTTTCTTCTAGTTTCATCCATTTGCCTGTGAATTTCAAGATTCCATTGTTTCTTTCCTCTGAGTAGTATTCCACTGTGTAAATGTACCACATTGTCTTGAGCTGAGGGGCATCAAGGCTTCTTCCAGGTTCTGGCTATTAAAAATAATGCTGCTATGAACATAGTGGAACAGACATCCTTGTTGTATGAATGTGCATCCTTTGGGTATATGCCTAAAAATAGAATTGCTGGATCTTGAGGTAGACTGATTCCCATTTTCCTGAGAAACTGCCATACTGATTTCCAAAGTGGCTGTATGAATTTGCACTCCCAGCAGCAATGGAGGAGTGTTCCCCTTTTCTACATCCTCTCCAACATAGACTGACATTGGTGCTTTTTATTTTAGTCATTCTGACAGGAGCAAGATGGTATCTCAGAATTATTTTCATTTGCATTACCTGATGGCTAATGATGTCGAGCATTTCCTTAACTGCCTTTTGGCCATTTGAGATTTCTCTGTCAAAGGAAAAGTCCATCAAGATGAAGTCTCAATTTTGAACATCTATGCCCCAAATGCAAAGGCACCCACATTCGTGAAAGAAACATTGCTAAACTCAAATCTCACATAAAATCTCATGCACTAGTAGTAGGAGACTTCAACACTCCACTCTCACCACTAGACAGGACCTCCAGACAGAAACTTAAAAAAGAAACAAAAGAACTAATAGAAGTTATGACCCAACTGGGTTTAACAGACATCTATAGGACATTCCACCCAAACACAAAGGGATATACTTTCTTCTCGGCACCACATGGAACCTCCTCTAAAACTGACCACATAATAGGAAACATAGCAAACTTCCACAGATACAAAATACTTGGAATAACCCCCTGTATCTTATCAGACCACCATGCATTAAAATTAGAATTCAACAATAACACAAATCGCAGAAACCCTACAAACTCATGGAAATTGAACAATGCACAATTGCACCATCCCTGGGTAAAGGAAGAAATAAAAGAAATTCAAGACTTCCAGGAATTCAATGAGAATGAAGACACAACTTATCCAAACTTATGGGACATTCTGAAAGCAGTGCTGAGAGGAAAGTTCATAGCATTAAGTGACCACATGAAGAAACTGGAGAATAGTCACACTAGAGAATTAATAGCACAGTTGAATGCTCTAGAACAAAAAGAAGCAAACTCACCCAGGAGGAGCAGATGCCAGGAAATAATCAAATTGAGGGCTGAAATCAATCAAGTAGAAACCAGAAAAACATTGCAAAGAATCAATGAAACAAAGAGTTGGTTCTTTGAGAAAATCAACAAAATAGACAAACCTTTGTCCAAACTAACCAAAAGACAGAGAGCATGCTAATTAACAAAATCAGAAATGAAAAGAGGACATAACAACGGACACTTAGGAAATCCAGAGAATCATCAGGTCATACGTTGAAAATCTGTACTCCACAAAATTTGAAAATTTAAAAGAAATGGACAATTTTCTGGATAGATATCACTTGCCAAAACTAAATCAAGAACAGATAAACAATCTAAACAGACCTATAACCCTTAATGAAATAGAAGCAGTCATCAAAAGTCTCCCAACCAAAAAAAGCCCATGCCCAGATGGCTTCAGTGCAGAATTCTACCAGAAATTCAAAGAAGAGCTAATTCTAATACTCCTCAAAGTATTCCACACAATAGAAGCAGGAGGCTCACTGCCAAACTCTTTTTACAAGGCTCCAATTACCTTGGTACCCAAGCCACACAAAGACACAACTAAGAAAGAGAATTCTCTACGTAAAATTGTATCCCACTTTTTAAATTGTATTATTTGGTATTTTGGTGTCTACTTTCTTGAGTTCTTTGTGTAATTTGGACACCAGTCCTCTGTAAGATATGGGGTTGGTGAAAATCTTTTCCCATTCTGTGGGCTGCCTTTTTGTCTTGTTGACTGTGTTCTTTGCCTTACAGAAGCTTCTCAGTTTCAGGAGATCCCATTTATTAATTGTTGATCTCAGTGTCTGTGCTACTGGAGTTATGTTCATGAAGTGATCTCCTGTACCAATTCATTCAAAGGTACCTCCCACTTTGTCTTCTAAGAGGTTCACTGTTGCTGGATTTATGTTGAGGTCTTTGATCCATTTGGACTTAAGTTTTGTGCATGGCAATAGATATGTATCCATCTGTAGTCTTCTACATGTCAGCATCCAGTTATGCCAGCACCATTTGTTGAAGATGCTTTCTTTTTTCCATTATATAATTTTAGCTTCTTTGTCGAATATCAGATGTTCGTAGGTGTGTGGATTAATATCCAGGCTTTCAATTCAATTCCATTGGTCTACCAGTCTGTTTTTGTTCCAACACTGGCTCTTTCTAAAATAGGAATTTTTTTCAATTAGTTTTCCCCTTGCTTTGGAAGCAGTTCCAGTAGCCTTTAGATTTTGTTTTGTTTTGTTACAGCTAACATCATACTTAATTTTCAGAAAGAATAATCTCTAAGATAAGAAACATTGCAAGCATGCCTGCTTTCATCACTCTGTTTTGCTTTGATTTGTTTTCATTTTGTTTTTGAGGTAAGGTCTTGTAAGATAGCCCCAGCTGTCTTTAAATTCTCTATGTAGATCAGACTGGCTTCATACTATTAATTCTCCTGCCTTGGCCTCATGAGTGCTTGGGTTGCACATATTAAGAAGTAACATTCTAAACAGAAACTAAGGCTACCTTGTTTTCCTTGCTTAAGCCAACCCATACATCCCTGGGAACACTGTGTACCAGGAAACCAGCCTGAATGGCTTCCTGCATACAATTTCTGCTCCTCCTATGCCTCCTGAAAATCACCATCCAGGTGCTAGCCACTGCCTACTGTGCCAGGCCTGACTATAGCTCCCAAGATTTTTGCTTGGGGATCTCAACCTACATATCATGTATAGCAAGAAGGAGATCAGGCTTTCCCTACTTAGGCACACCCACATTGTGTAGGAGCTTCTTGCACTAGGGAAGAAAACTGGACCTCCCCTGATTAGGCCTACCTATGTATCCAGGAGTCACTCTTTGGACAAAGATCTTGGGCTCCTGCACCATACTGACCCACAGCTCCTAAGAATCTTGCTCCAGGAATACAACCAATATAGCCTTCTTCAGAAAGAAGGGGATCTGGTTTAGTCTACTTGGGCTTGGCTACACCACTCCAGAACTTCTTTCACAAGTCCCACAGAGAAAAATGAACATCTCAGCCTTCTCATGAACATTATAAAATTCTCTGCTAAAAGAAGAGAAGTTTTAAAAGAAATACATAAGGAAAGAAAGGAAAAACATAAATCAATAAAGTACCCAAGATGCATAAGTCCCAGAACGGGATAAAAATATACAAAAAAAGAGACAGTATGTCTCTTTCACAAACTCCTAATCACATAATTACAGCACCTAAATGTAAGTGATCTGGAAAAATTTCCAGACAAGCTCTTAAAGGAATAATTACAGCTATGTTCAAACAACTCAAAAAACATGAATATACTCTAAAAAACAAAGACATGAATGAAATGTAGAAGTTAACCCAAGATATAAAAATATAATTTAACAAAAAGAATTGCTGAACAAAAATCAAGCTGAAATGATGCTGGAAATGAAAAATACAAAAAGTTAAAAACCTCAGTGGAAAAACTTAGCAAAAGAATGGATCATGTAGAAAACAAAAGACTTGGGGCTGGAAAGCAAAAGTAGAGAAATTAGAACCCTCAGTAAAAGTCAATGAGAAGTTTTTGGAAAATATATTGACAAGTAAAAGCTAGAGAGGAACAGGAAGTTTGTTGTGAGATTCTGTCTCCTAGAAATGTCAGAAGCTCACCCCTAAAGTCTCACCAACATGACTGTCTAAATATAAGTTGAACAAGGACAACAACAAAAGATATGCTAATATGGATGAGAAAAAACCCAGGAGACCTCAACCCTTTGCGAAAAACTTCAGGCAACTAAGGAATACTGAAAGTAAAAGAGGTAGTCCTCATCACAGGAAGAGTACACCAACTGGTCATCTAATACCAAATGGTCAGTCCTGAAAGCATACATACAAGCAACATATTACAGACTATGAATGTTATATAATGTATTTAGGGTAATATACATATAAAAACAATTAATGAAAAAAAGACCATAAATATGGGAGGTGGGTCTTGTATTGAAGGGTATGAAGGAAGGAAAGGGAGGGAAGGAAATGATGTAATTGAATCATAATAAAAAATATTTAAAAATTTAAAATGTAAGAACAGGGTCTGGAGAGATAGATCAGTAGTTAAGAGCAGTTGCTGCTCTTGAAGAGGATATAATTTGGTTCTGACCACCCACTTTGTAGCTTCCTATCATCTATAACTCCAGTCTGGGGTTATTCTGTGGGCACCAAGCACGCATACAGTACACTTGCATACATGTAGGCAAAAAAACTTATACACACAAAAATTAACTATATATCAGAAAATGGGAAAGCTCTGGAACACCATAAAAAAACCTAACCTTTGAATTGTAGGCATAGAAGAATACCAGAGCAAAAGCATAGAAAATTTTCTAAGCCTAGAGAATAAGATGCCCATTCATATGAGAGGCCTACAGAACACCAAAGAAACAGGACCAGAAAAGAAAGTTGTCATTCAGCTGACCGGATAAGGGGGAGCTCTTGAATCCCAGACTGATGCCTGAGAGGCCAACAGGGGACTGATCCAGACTCCATAAATGTAGTCTCAGTGAGGAAGCCACAGAAATCACTGGGGCCTTGGGTAGTAGATCAGTGTTTACCATGGTTTATGAATGATCTTTGGGAACCCATTCCAAATTGAGGGATGCTCTCTCAGCCTGGACACATGGGGAAGGGCCTAGGTCCTGCCCTGGATGAAATGACAGACTTTAGAGATCCCCCCAAGGAGGGCCTCACTCTCCCTGGGGAATAATGTGGGGATTGGGTAGGGGGCTGGGGTTGGCTGATGGAGGGACGTGGGAGAGGGAACTGGGATTGATATGTGAAGCATTCATGTTTCTAATTTAAATAAAAACATTACAAAAAAGAAAGTCATCATTACCTGTTGAAGTTTAAACATTAAGAACACAGAATAAAGAAAGGGCCTTGAAAGTTACAAGAGACAAAAGTCAAGTCACATATAAAGGCAGGCCTATCAGAATAGCATCTGATTATAAAACAGAAACTTCTAGAGACAGAAAGGCTTGTAGTAGTCCAAGTTCTGAAACCACAACTGTCAAACCAGAGAACTATACTCAGCAAAACCATCTATTAAACCTGGAGAAGTAAAAACTTTTCATGATAAGAATAGATTGAAGGAATTTATGACCACTACAGAGGATACTTGAAGGACTACTTCAATCTGAAGAGAAGGATAAACACACCAAAGAGGTCATGGGTAATAAAAAATTCCAGAAGAGTTAATTCAAAAAGTCCAAGAAAACACCACAAAACAACAAAATGACACAATGCACAGCTTCCAGTAATACCTCTTAATATTAATGGTCCCAGTTAGAAAGCAGGAGGCATCTTTTTATTGCCTCAAAAATGCATACACACACACACACACACACACACACACACACACACACACACACACCTTGCCAGCAGCAATAGATACCACCTTAGGGAAAGAGATGGAAAAACGTAGTCCAAACAAACAGAGCTAAGAAGCAAGCTATTCTAATATCTGACAAAAATAAACTTCAAATTAGAAGTAGTTAGGCTAATAAACATATTCAGCAAGGAAGCAGAGTACAAAATTAACATGAAAAAGATAGTAGCCATCCTCTATACCAATGGCAGACACTGAGAAAGAAAACAGGGAAACAAACCCATTCATAGTAGCCTCAAAAATGAAATATTTTTAACTAAATCTAACCAAGGAAAAGGAAGAATTACACAATGGAAACATCAAGACACTTAAGAAAGTGAAGTAGATACCAGAAGATGGAAAGACATTTCATGATTATGGATTAATATTGTGAAATGGACATTCTACCAAAAGCAATCTAGAGATTTCATGTAACCCCATCAAAATTCCAATGTAATCTTTATATGAATTTTAAAAAATCTTCAAATTCATATGCAAGCCCAAAAGACCCAGGATAGCCAAAATAATCCTGAACATTAAAAATACCATTAGATATCACAATCCATGATCTTCAGGTTATACTACAGAACTACAGTAGTAAAAACATCCTATTACCAGTTCATAAACATACATATTGGGCCTGAAGAGGTATCTCAGTGGTTAAGATCACATATTGATCGTATATAGGACTGAAGTTTGATTCCTGGCATTCATTTTAAGTAGTTTACAGCAGCCTATAACTCAAGTTCCAGGGAATCCAATGCCTGTGATTTGTGCACATAGCCACACACAACCATGTACACACAAAATAAAATGAACAGATTGATTAGTGGAAGAGAATTGAGGACCCAGATACAAACCCTTTTGTTAAGAGAAGCTTTCCTTGAGAGGAGCCTTCTCGCCCGCCTGGTTCCAGATCCGCATCAGTCCCAAATAAACACACAGGAGGCTATATTAATTATGAAGCTGTTGGCCTTGCTTGTCTCTTACTGGCTAGCTCTGACTTAAGTAATTACCCCATAATTGTTAATCTAAGTATGTCTCTTACCGGAGAGGTTTCCGGGCTTCCTACCCCAATGGCGTTACATTTCGACTCCTGTGTTTCTCCTTCCCAGAGTTCTCCTGGACTCCTAGTCCCTCCTATCTTGGTTCCCTATAGGCTCAACAGTACTTTATTGACAAATGCACAGGACTTCCCCCCAACATCTCCTCTTTTCTGTTTAAACAAAAAGAAAGGTCTTAACTTTAACACAGTCAAATTGTGTATAACAGAACAATTATCAAATAAGAACATAGTTACAATATTTTAGCAAGATTTAAAGAAAATATCATCCATCCCATCCTTGTGAGTCCAAAGTTCTATATGTAGCTTATCTTTTATCATAACTAAGGAAAACTATAATTATAACTATCTGTCTTCAACTCCATCAAAGACCACAGAAGGATAATATATAAACACTAGGATTGACAGAGACATCTTGCTACCTGGACAGTCACCCAAAGTTCCTCTGTAATGTTGGGGCATCCATCTTCAGCCCATAGGCCACAATGTATCCAGAAGATTTCTCAGCAAAGCAGGAAATTTCAAACTGTCCATCTGCATTGGCAGTCTGTCAGTCATTTTTCTTTGTCCTGCAGAAAGTCTCGTAGTCTCTTTCATGAAACAGGAACCCTGAAGGACTATTTGAGTTCAGCAGTCACTTTCCTGTGGGTCCTGCATGTCCAGTTGATACTGCAACAGTCAAACAGTCTAGGCAAGAGCAGTTTCTTGCCCAAATGGCTAATCTTGCCATGTTGAAAGCAAACTCCATAACAAGTTTCCTCGATGCCCATCTTCCTCTCATACGTAATTGGTGCTGCCAGGAGCAGACATTTCTCATTGTCAAGAAAAACCCTAAACCATTTTAAATGCCATTTTCTGAAGGTCTTTGAGAGGTTTGAAGACTATCTATCTGTCTCAAATACATCTCTATATATCTAGAAAACCTAACTTACCTAACTATAAGTTCTGACTATTATAAGTAAATATCTATAGTCTGTATTCAATTATGTATTATGTTTTAAAAGATCAGTATAAGCACAATACTTAATCAAGAGGAGAAATATACATATCACAAAATTGACCTTGAATTTGTGTCAATAAATGAAAAACAATACCCATACCATAATTCCCTTTTTTACCATTAAAAAAGATTGGCTGTGATCATTAGCCAATTATAAACAATCCCATTTAAATGAAAACAAAGATTTATAAACAAGATGGGAATCAGGACGTCGCTCATTCCAAACTGCTTCATGCTAGAGGGGGGCGCTGTTCATACCATGGGGATCATGACAAAACTCAGAAACCTGTATCAGTCCGTATTTTCGGGGCCTGTAAAACTGCATCATCTTAGCTGTTTCGATTGTTGGAACACCTGGCCCACTGCTTCCAGGGGTCTTGGTTCGTCGAACCACAGAGGCCTGGAAGGAATCCTCACCTTTTCATTTTCTGTGGAAACATAAGTAAAATCTCCTTTCCCAAGTAGCATATCCTTATACTTAAATTTTGAAGTCAAGGTATTTTCAAAAGATAGAAGTTGGATTAGTTTAGCAGCATTTATAATCAAGTGTACTTTAGCAGCAGTTGTTCCTTCCTTGGCAATGAAAAAACTGAAAAACACAATAGCATACAGTATCCAGACTCTCTGTGTATTTTCCATCTTTACGTGGCTTATTTATTTAAATCTATTATTACTTTATTTCTTTCACTTTTATTTATTTTTCTTTGTGACAGGGTTTCTCTTTGGAAATCTGCCTGCCTCTGCCTCTGGAGCAATTCTTAACGGCGTGCACCACCACAACACCGGCTTTTGTATTTACCGCTTTGTCGTTTCATTTTCTCTCTCAATCTCACGCATATTTTGTTTTTGTTTTTTTTTTGTTTGTTTGTTTTGTTTTGTTTTGTTTTTCGAGACAGGGTTTCTCTGTGGCTTTGGAGGCTGTCCTGGAACTCACTCGGTAGTCTAGGCTGGTCTCGAACTCACAGAATCCGCCTGCCTCTGCCTCCCGAGTGCTGGGATTAAAGGCGTGCGCCACCAACGCCCGGCCTCTCACGTATATTTTTAAACACACTGTAAACCTTTAGAGATTTTCTTCATGCAAGTCTTACTTTACTGTAAATCTTTATGTTTTTCTGGCCACGTGTCTTATCTGTAAAACCGTGGCTGTTTTAAACTGTCGGTTTTTTCGTCAAGATGGTGGGTGTAAGTGTGATTCCAGCTTACCGCCTCAGTCCATGCTGACATCCAGCAAAAGCTGCCACTTCCAGCTGTACGTACAACTTTTCAATTGTTAGTAGAGTCTCTTAAAACAACCTTGCTGGGGTTTTTTTTCCTTTTTATGCCGAGTCAGGAAGACTCCCGTAAGCGAGCTGCGTGAATCTTGGCTTGTGGCTAGCAAAACAGAGCACACCTGAGAAAAATGCTGCTACCAAAATCTGTGCTTCTCTCTGTTCTTTTGTTTCTAAAATTCCTTTAAAGCTTTTGTTATTTTGTGTGGAAATTCATGATCCCACTCCTGATCACCATTTTGTTAAGAGAAGCTTTCCTTGAGAGGAGCCTTCTCGCCCGCCTGGTTCCAGATCCGCATCAGTCCCAAATAAACACACAGGAGGCTATATTAATTATGAAGCTGTTGGCCTTGTTTGTTTCTTACTGGCTAGCTCTGACTTAAGTAATTACCCCATAATTGTTAATCTAAGTATGTCTCTTACCGGAGAGGTTTCCAGGCTTCCTACCCCAATGGCGTTACATCTCGACTCCTGTGTTTCTCCTTCCCAGAGTTCTCCTGGACTCCTAGTCCCTCCTATCTTGGTTCCCTATAGGCTCAACAGTACTTTATTGACAAATGCACAGGACTTCCCCCAACACCCATGCTCCTACAGCTATTTGTTTTTTGACAAATAGGCCAAAAATACATATTGAAGGAAATAATGGTGCTAGTTAAATTGAATAGATACACATAAAACGGGATAATGTTTCTTACCTAGAAAAAAAACATATCTACAAATGCATTAAGAATCTTAAAATAGGACCTAATATCCTGCATCTGATAGAGGAGAAAGTAAGACTACACTTCAACTTATAGGCACAGGAAATGACATTCTGTTTTTTTTGTTTTTAGGGTTTTTTGAGGCAGGGTTTCCCTGTGTAGGTCTGTAATATGATTAATAAAATCCCAGAGACTGATATTGGGGTTCAGGCTTGAAGATCAGACAAGCAAAGCAGCCAATCACTAGCTCTTACTTCTACCTCAGACCAAAATGGGTGATCCTGTCTTCATGAATCTTGAGTGCAATGCAGACTGCATTGCTGTCCACCAAGCCTCAGACTGCAATCCTCTGAGTTCCTGCCGCCTCCTGCGATATATTCCTTTCCCCAGCCAGCCACATCACTCCTGCCACCACCTTCCTAATGCTGGGATTAAAGGCTTGTGATCCCAAGTGCTGAGGCCACCTTTGTGTGAACTGTTTCTCATTTAGACTGGATCAATTTCATGTAGCTCAATGTGGCCTTGAACTAACAGAGATCTGTCTGCCTCTGTCTCCTGAGTCCTTGGATTAAAGATGTGTACCACCACCATCTGGCCTCTATGCCTATAACTAGCTTCGCAATTTGATCCCTAGTGGCTTTATTAGATCATAAGCAATATGTCATCAAACTGTCCTGGAACTCACTCTGTAGGTCAGACTGGCCTGGAACTCCAAGATCCGCCTGCCTTCACATCCCAAGTGCCACCACTGTCTGACTGGAAGTGACTTTCTGAACAGGACCCCAATAGGACAGTCATTAAGTCCATAACACAAAGAGGGATGCTCTCTCAGCCTGGACTCTTAGGGGAGTGCCTGGCCCCTTCCCTGAGTGAAATGACAGACTCTAGATATCCCCTATGTGGAAGGAATTGGCAATAGGGTGGGAGGCTGGGGGGGATGGGGGAGTGCAGGAGGAGGTGAGGGAGAGGGAACTGGGATTGGCATGTAAAACAAGCTATTTAAAATAAAAAAGACTAACAATTTAATAGTTAGAACCTCATGAAGCTTAAAAGCTGCTGCATAGTTAAAAAAAACATTATTTGAGTGAATAGTCAGCCTATAGAAAGAAAAAATTACTAGCTCTACATCTGACAGAGTGTTAGTATCTAGAATATATGAGGAATTCAAAATCAAAACAAAAACAAAAATCTGAACTCCAAGAAAGCAAGCAATTCAATTTTTAAAAGTTGGAGCATGAATCTAAGCAAAGTTCCCAAAAGAAGAAATAAAAATGGCTGATAAATAATTTTAATATTTTAAAAATACTCAGCGTTCTTTGTCATCAGGGAAATATAAAGTAAAACTACATTGAGAATTCATTTTACCACAGTCAATATGACTAATGTTTAAAAAAATTACTATCACTTACTAGATTGTGTGTGTTTACTGTTGATGGAGTTCAGAATAGTGTAGCACTATGGAAATGTACAGAGGTTCCTCAAAAAAGCTAGAAATATGTCTACAATATGATCCAGCTATATAAATCCCAGGCATATGTCCAAAAGACTCTCTTCCCTACTACAGAGGAACTTGTTCATTGTTACTGTATTCACTATAGTTAGGAGAAGGAAACAGCCAAGATATCTATCAACTGATGAATGGTAATGAAAATGTACATATATATATATATATATAACAGCATATTATTCAGTTATAAAGAAAAATGAAATTCACAGGTAAATGGATGCAACTGGAAATTATCATTCCAAGTAAGGTAACTCAGACCCAGAAAGACAACTGCTGCATATTCTCATTTGTGTGGATGCTAGCTTTGAATCATTAGATACATGTGTACAATTGGAGTACCCATAGAAGTCAGAAAACTAGTAAATGGACATGATAGTGGAGAATTTCAAAGGAAGGGTGACAGATATCCAGTGGTATGAAGGAGGAAAGAGGAATAAAGGTACAGAAAGGGTTAAGTAGGATGGGGACTAGGGAAACTGTATAGAAGAGGAAGTGATGAAAAACGTAACTCCCATTTTAAAAAAGCTATATGGAAACCTAATACTATAGAAGCTTCCAAAATGTATAATAAACAAATATAAAACAGAGGTTAAATATCTGAAACTGGACATTTCTCTTCCACCCACCAGTTCTGGAATAACCACTCAGAGGCTTAATATTAATTACAAATTGTTTGGTAATTATAAATTGTTTGGCTAGCTCAGGATTATTATTAACTAACTCTTAAATGAAATTAACCCATTTCTATTAGTGTCTATTTTACTTGTATTTTGACAATTGGATAGCATTTACAAATATAAACTCTCTTCCTCCATTTCTGCTGATCTTTTCATATTCCTTCTCTTAAAATATTATACAAATTAATTGCAAAAAGTTGACAGGCACAATCTAATGCTTTGTTTCCTTTATGCCTCCACTGGTGGGTGCATAAGCATATGATGATCTTTTAAAATATTTTGTTCTTTGATCATTTGATAAATGTACATAATGTATTTTGATCACATTTACCCCCCCATACACACTTTACCCTCAATTATCTCCCTTCCACTTCAGCCAAATCCTTTCTCCTTGCCAACAAGTCCTTCTCCTACTCTCATGTCCTCATTGTGATCCATTGAGTTTAAGGTTAAATGGGGCAGGGATCAGATAGCAAGGTAGAAGAGGGAGTGTTGGGTGGAATAACTAAAACGAAGACCTTTGGAGAAGCCAAATGGAAACCCCCTACTGAAGAAGCTTCGTGAAATACAGGTGTGTGTGTGTGTGTGTGTGTGTGTGTGTGTGTGTGTGTGTTTGCACATGCTTACATGCATGCATGTGTATTTAAATTGAGTTACCTATAATAAGGGGTACAATGCCTCTCCCAGATACCAGATGCCATGAAATAAAAACTTCATTCCCAGGTATGATTAACAAATTTAAAGTTGATGGTCAGTGGAGTCCCTTAGACATCCCCCAAACATGATTAGCTATTACCATTGCTCCTGGTTACCCTCTAGAACTAGATTATAAGACACTACTGTTAAAGATACCCCATACTTGAGTCATAGAACATGCAGAAATCAAGCTTTGTAGTAACCGTGAAGTTTCAACCCTACTGGCTAGCTTTCACGGTGCTGAACAGTACTATGCAAGCCTCCAGGAGACAACACGAATCAACAGTTTTACCCATATGTTAACTCTACAAGCTACAATAATGACTGGCCTGGTAAGATAACCCCACTGTTAAAAGTAGCACAAATGCTATGGAAGTATCCACCCACTTTCTGCTTGGATTTAATACCCATTCTATAAGATGGGACACATGCCTGTATCATCAGCTAGCCAAGAAAACCTGTGACTTGCTAGATCTTTTTCCCTTGGAGAGAACCTGATACTACTGTTTTACTAAATAGATGTAGTCCTAAACTGCCCCATTAACCCATAAATTTTTGTCTTTATACTCATAGATTAGTATATCTTTCAGCCCTCATCAGAGAAATTTCTTTTAGCAGTAGATGGTGATTAATACACAGCTGGTCAACATATAAAACAAAACAGCCTGTGAAAGTCTCAGCTCCAAATAGGACATATATCACACACACACACACACACACACACACACACACACTCGCACGCACGCATGCACACACACACACACGTACGCACTTGTGCAAGCAGAACAAGGCTCAGGAACCATCTAGTAAGAGGGAGTACTTGACCTCTTCAACAAACTTTGTAAGAACAGTACTTACCGGACATGTCATGGCCATTGCACACAAAACTCACAGTTGTTGTGTCTACACATGATCAAGTCAGCCAAAATTCCTAGTATGGATGAAAGAGGGACTCATTAAGTACACCCATTGGATTTAAAAACAGCACATTGAGCTTTAAAGGGAAAGTGGTGGGCAAGAGGAATTAGAGGGGCATGAGTGGGAGGTGGATTTGACTAAAACATGTGCAATTGCACCATCCATGGATAAAGGAAGAAATGAAAAAAGAAATTAAAGACTTCCTGGAATTCAATGAAAATGAAGACACAACATACACAAACTTATGGGACACTTTGAAAGCAGTGCTGAGAAGAAAGTTTATAGCACTAAGTGCCCATATGAAGAAACTGGAGAACAGTCATACTAGAGAATTAATAGCACAGCCGAATGTTCTAGAACAAAAAGAAGCAAACTCACCGAGGAGGTGCAGACACCAGGAAATAATCAAATTGGGGGCTGAAATCAATCAAGTAGAAACCAGGAAATCACTGAGAAGAATCAATGAAACAAAGAGTTGGTTCTTTGAGAAAATCAACAAAATAGACAAACCTCTGTCCAAACTAACCAAAAGACAGAGAGAGAGCATGTTAATTAACAAAATCAGAAATGAAAAAGGGGACATAACAAGGGACTCTGAGGAAATCCAGAGAATCATCAGATCATACGCTGAAAATCTGTACTCCACAAAACTTGAAAATTTAAAGGAAATGGACAATTTCCTGGATAGATATCACTTGCCAAAACTAAATCAAGAACAGATAAACAATCTAAACAGACCTATAACCCCTAATGAAATAGAAGCAGTCATCAAAAGTCTCCCAACCAAAAAAAGCAAGGCCCAGATGGTTTCAGTGCAGAATTCTACCAGAAATTTAAAGAAGAGCTAATTCCAATACTCCTCAAAGTATTCCACACAATAGAAGCAGGAGGCTCACTGCCAAACTCTTTTTACGAGGCTACAATTACCTTGATACCCAAGCCACACAAAGACACAACTAAGAAAGAGAACTATAGACCAATTTCCCTCATGAACATCGATGCAAAAATACAAAATAAAATACTTGCAAACCGGATACAAGAACACATCAGAAAAATCATCCACCATGATCAAGTATGCTTCATCCAAGGAATGCAGGGATGGTTCAACATTAGAAAATCTATCAATGTAATTCACCATATAAACAAACTGCAAAAGAAAAACCACAGGATCATCTCACTAGATGCTGAAAAAGCCTTTGACAAACTCCAGCACCCCTTCATGATAAAGGTCCTAGAGAGATCAGGGATAACAGGAACATACCTGACATAATAAAAGCAATATACAGTAAACCAACAGCTAACATCAAACTAAATGGAGAGAAACTCAAAGCAATTCCTCTAAAATCAGGAACAAGACAATGCTGTCCACTCTCTCCATATCTCTTCAATATTGTACTTGAAGTTCTAGCTACAGCAATAAGACAACAAAAGGAGATAAACGGGATACAAATAGGAAAAGAAGAAATCAAATTTTCACTATTTGCAGATGATATGATAGTTTACATAAGTGACCCGAAAAACTCCGCAAGAGAACTCCTAGAGCTGATAAACACCTTCAGCAATGTGGCAGGATACAAGGTAAACTCAAAAAATCAGTGGCCCTATTATATACAGATGATGAAGTGACTGAGAAAGAAATCAAAGAAACATCACCCTTTACAATAGCCATAAACAGCATCAATTATCTGGGGATAATGTTAACCAAGGAAGTGAAAGACTTGTATATCAAGAACTTTGAGTCTTTAGAGAAAGAAATCAAAGAGGATACCAGAAAATGGAAAGATCTCCCATGCTCTTGGATTGGTAGGATCAACATACTAAAAATAGCAATCTTGCCAAAAGCAGTCTACAGATTCAATGCAATCCCCATCAAAATTCCAACACAATTCTTCAAGGACCTGGAAAGAACATTGATCGACTTTATATGGAAAAACAAAAGACCCAGGATAGCCAACACAACCCTATACAATAAAGGAACTTTAGGAGGCATCACCATAACTGACTTCAAGCTCTATTATAGAGCTATAGTCCTGAAAACAGCTTGGTATTGGCACAATAGGCAGGTAGACCAATGGAACCGAATTGAAAACCCTGATTTTAACCCACACACCTATGAACACTTGATTTTTGACAAAGAAGCTAAAACTATACAATGGAAAAAAGAAAGCATCTTCAACAAATGGTGCTGGCATAACTGGGTACTGGTATGCAGAAGACTGCAGATGGATCCATGTTTATCGCCTTGTACAAAACTTAAGTCCAAATGGATCAAAGATCTCAACATAAATCCAGCCACACTGAAACTTTTAGAAGAGAAAGTGGGAGATACTCTTCAACGAGTTGTTACAGGAGACCACTTCCAAAACATAACACCAGTGGCACAAACACTGAGATCAACAATTAACAAATGGGACCTCCTGAAACTAAAAAGCTTTTGTAAGGCAAAGGACACAGTCAACAAGACAAAAAGGCAGTCCACAGAATGGGAAAAGATATTCACTAACCCCACATCTGACAGAGGGCTAATCTCCAAAATTTACAAAGAACTCAAGAAGCAAGTCTCCAAAACACCAAAGGACCCTATTAAAAAGTGGGCTGCAGAACTAAATAGAGAGTTTTCAACAGAGGAGTCTAAAATGGCTGAGAGGCACTTGAGAAAGTGCTCAACATCCTTAGCCATCAGGGAAATGCAAATCAAAACAACTCTGAGATACCATCTTATTCCTGTCAGAATGGCTAAAATCAAAAACACTGAAGACAATTTATGCTGGAGAGGATGTGGAGAGAGGGGAACACTCCTCCACTGCTGGTGAGAGTGCCAACTCGTACAGCCACTTTGGAAATCAGTATGGAGATTCCTCAGGAAAATGGGAATTAATCTACCACAAGACCCAGCAACTCCACTCTTAGGCATATATCAAAAGGAGGCAAATTCATACAACAAGGGCATCTGCTACACTATGTTCATAGCAGCATTATTTGTAATAGCCAGAACCTGGAAGCAACCTAGATGCCCCTCAACTGAAGAGTGGATAGAGAAAATGTGGTACATTTACACAATGGAATATTACTCAGCAGAAAAAACAATGGAATCTTGAAATTCGCAGGTAAATGGATAGCACTGGAAGAAACCATCCTGAGTGAGGTAACCCAGTCACAAAAAGACAAACCTGGTATGTACTCACTCATATATGGATTTTAGACATGGAACAGGATAGTGCCAGTCTGCACTTCCACTGATAGTCTGGGAAACAGGAAAGAATCTAAAAGATATGCTTAGTACCCAAAAGAAGAGGATTGAGACAAGATCCTCTGAATGGATGGGGAACACGGCGAGGGGTGGGGGGGGGAGTGGGATCTGGGAGGAAGAGAGGGGGAGAAGAGGAAGAGAGAGTAGGTCATGGGGGAACAGGAAGGTTGAGTGGGAGGGGCAAAATAGGGGGAAGAGGGAATCATAGGTTAGAAGACAGATCAAGCACCCGAGTGACCTCTAGTGATCTAAAGGGATGACACCAATTGGCAAGCTAAGCAATAGTGGAGAGACCACCTCGAATGCCCATTCCTGATAATGAACTTGATGTCTATAACCATCCGGGAGCCTTCATCCAGTGACTGATGGAAGCAGAGGCAAACACCCACAATTAAGCACTGAACTGAAACCAAGGAACCCAGTGACAGAGAGAGAGGAGTGATGAGCAAATTGGCAAAGAATGGGCTGGCAAAACCTGCAGAGACAGCTGATCTGAACAGGGGAGAGCTCTTGGACCCCAGACAGACAGTGGGGAAGCCAGTATGGGACTGATCTGGACCCCCCCGAATGTTGAGTGTCAGTGAGAAGGCCTGGGCAACCTATGGGGCCCTGAGCAGTGGATCAGTGTCTATCCATGGAATACAAACAGTCAATGTGTGACCATTGCACAAAGAGGGATGCACTCAGCCTGGACTCTTAGGGGAGTGCCTGGACCCTACCCTGAGTGAAATGACAGACTCTAGATATCCCCTATGTGGAAGGATTTGGCAATAGGGTGGGAGGCTGGGGGGGATGGGGGAGTGCGGGAGGAGGGGAGGGAGAGGGAACTGGGATTGACATGTAAAACAAGCTATTTAAAATTTTTAAAAAAATTTTAAAAAACACCAATGACAATTTATGCTGGAGAGGATGTGGTAAAAGGGGAACACTCCTCCATTGCTGGTGGGAGTGCCAACTTGTTCAGCCACTTTGGAAATCAGTATGGCGATTCCTCAGAAAAATGGGAATAAACCTACCACAAGACCCAGCAACTCCACTCTTAGGCATATATCCAAAAGATGCCCATTCATACAACAAGGATGTCTGTTCCTCTATGTTCATAGCAGCATTATTTATAATAGCCAGAACTTGGAAGCAACCTAGATGCCCCTCAACCGAAGAGTGGATAGAGAAAATGTGGTACATTTACACAATGGAGTACTATTCAGCAGAAAAAAAAACAATGGAATCCTGAGATTTGCAGGCAAATGGATGGCACTAGAAGAAACCATCCTGAGTGACGTAACACAGTCACAAAAAGAGAAACATGGCATGTACTCTCTCATATATGGATTTTAGACATAGATCTGGAGAGTGCCAGCCTACAATCACATGGCCAGAGTGTCTGTGAAACAGAACCTTCATTCGGTGGCTGATGGAAGAAGAGGCAGACTCCCATGGCTTAGCACTGAGCTGAACTCAAGAAAGCCAGTAACAGAGAGGGAGGACTGATGACCAAAGGGCTTAAGACTGGGCTGGTTTAACCCCCAGAAACAGCTGACCTGACAAGGGTTAACTCTTGAATCCCAGGCTGATGCCTGGGAATCCAGCATGGGACTGATCAAGACCCCCTGAATGTGGGTGTCAGTGAGGAGGCATAGGTAATCTATTGAGCCTTGGGCAGTAGATCAGTATTTATCCCGGGTATACAAATGGACTTTGGACTCCCATCCAACAAAGTGAAATGCACTCTCACCCTGAACACTTGGGGGAGGGTCTAGGCCCTGCCCTATATGAAATGACAGACTATGGACACCCCCAAAGAGGGCCCCACTCTCCCTGGGGAAATGAGGGGATATTGGGGGGGTTGGGGGGAGGGCACAGGAGGAGGGGAGGGAAAAGGAGAGGGACTTGGAACTGACTTGTGAAGCAACCTTGTTTCTAATCTAAATTTAAGCTTAAAAATAAATAATAAAAAATTAAAAATTAAAAAAATAAAAATAAAACATGTACATATATGAAATTCTCAATTAAAAATGTAAAACGAATGTTGAAAAAAGAATGACTATTTTAAATAGTAAATTGTTGTCAGTATTTTATTTTAATGCTTTTTATTCCTCCTAAAAAGGGCCAGATGGTCATGTGACTAGATATGATCTGGATTGGCTGGTGAAAAATAGCTATGAAGGGCAGAAACAAAAGGTTATCCAACCTAGAATATTATGGAATGCTAAACTCTACCAGCAAGCCCAAGTTCCATCTGTTGATTTCCAGAGTTTCTTAAAAACAAGTGATGAACTGAAGAAGTTTCTGCAGAACTTTCTACTATATGGAATTGCATTTGTAGAAAATGTCCCTCCCAGTCAAGAGCACACAGAGAAGCTGGCAGAAAGGATAAGTTTAATCAGGTAATTTACTAACTTTTTGAAATCCACAGTAACTAGTTTCTAGAGCATGAGCATCAATTAAAAGATGTAAAAAGATCTAGCTCACGGAGCATTTGCCTCAAATGCATTATGCCCAGGTTCAGTATCCAATACTGCCACCCCCCAAAATAATCTCTCTAATCCTCCTTCCCTGGAGCCACCTCTCTCTCCTCCTTTCCTTCCCTCCCCTCTCCATAATTACTTCCTCCCTGTTCTGTATTCTGCTCAAAAGGGGCCTGAATTTGTACTGCATTTTAAAAATATAGTCTAAAAATCATCCAGTTTTCGTCTTCATAGATAGGTAACACTCAAACATAGACTTGTTGTTAATGCTTCATTGGCTACATTGTATTGCATTTAATTAACATATTCACACCCTATATTTTATTTTGATCATTGCAGCAACCCTTTTAATCATATTTTATTGTCTGTTCCACTGATAAGCACCTGATGCTAAGATACAGTGACTTTTCCAGGATCACTGTGACAGTAAGCAGTATACCTTGGGTTTCCTTATCCGGAATAAAGTGTTCTTTTCATTGTTATACCCCATTTCACATACAGATTGATCTACATTAAATGTGACATAAACTTACTTCATTACAAATAGTATTTTTATTTAATAAAATTAATATTTTTCCATATTTTTTTGGTTTTTTGAGACAGGGTTTCTCTGTATTGTTTTGGAGGCTGTCTTGGAACTCGCTCTGTAGACCAGGCTGGCCTTGAACTCACAGAGATCCGCCTGCCTCTGCCTCCCGAGTGCTGGGATTAAAGGCATGCACCACCAACGCCCGGTTTATATTTTTATTTAACTTTTTACACATGTCACTTTCAGTTCCCTCTCCCTCCCCTCCTCCCCCAACCCCAATCCTCCCAACCCATCACCCCCACTCCATCTCCCCTCCGTTCCCCAAGGAGGGCAAGGGCCTCCATAAGGGATTTTCAGTGTCTGTCACATCATCCCGGGAAGGGCTCAGGTTCTTACTCATGTGTCCAGGCTGAGAAAGCATCCCTCCACGTGGCATGGGTTCCCAGAGTCCTTCTGTATGCCAAGAATAAATACTGCTCCACTCTCCCACGTCCTACAGATTGCCAAGGCCTCCTCTCTGTCACCCAGGTTTGGTGGGAAGGTGTCTGGATCAGTCCCATGCTGGCCCCTCAGGCATCAGTCTGGGGTCCATGTGTTCCCCCCTTGTTTAGGTCAGCTGCCTCTGTGGGTTTGCCAGCTCGATGTTGATTCCTTTGGTCATCACTCTTCTTTGCAACTGTGTTCCAGGAGTTCAATTCCGTTCACAGCTGTGGGTGTCTGCCTCTGCCTCCATCAGCCATTGGATGAGAGTTCTAGGATGGCATATGAGGTAGTCATCATTCTCATTATCATGGGAGGGCATTTAAGATAGCCTTAATGCCAGTTGGTGTCATTCTTGTAGATCTGTGAAGATCTCACTAGTGCCAGATCTCTCCTCTGACTTATACTGGCTCCCTCTTTTCTGGTATCCCCCATCCTTCTCTCCTCTATTCTTACCCTGGCTCAACCTTCCTGCTCTCCCATGTCCTCCTCTCCCCTCCTCTTTTCTCTCTCTCTTTCTCCCATCTCCTTCTACCCTCCCCTTCTCCCCCCCTCAATCCAATTAGGAGATCGCATCCCCTAACCCTTCTCTGGGTTACCATGCATATCTCTCTTAGGGTCCTCCCTGTACCCCAGACTCTCTGGTGGGGGTTGTGGGCTGGCAATGCCCTGCTCCATTTCTAAAATCCATATATGAGTGAATACATACAATGCTTGTTTTTTTTGTGACTGGGTTACCTCACTCAGGATGGTTTCTTCCAGTGCCATCCATTTGCCTGCAAATTTCAAGATTCCATTTTTTCTGCTGAATAGTACTCCATTGTTTAAATGTACTACATTTTCTCTATCCAGTCTTCAGTTGAGGGGCATCTAGGTTCTTTCCAGGTTCTGACAATTACAAATAATGCTGCTATGAACATAGTTGAGCAGATGTCCTTATTGTATGAGGGTACATCTTTTGGGTATAGGCCTAAGAGTGGAATTGCTGGGTCTTGTGGTAGACTGATTTCCATTTTTCTGAGGAATCTCCATACTGATCTCCAAGTGACTGTACGAGTTGGCACTTCCACCAGCAATGGACGAGTGTACCCCTTTCTCCACATCCTCTCCAGCATAAACTGTCATTAGTGTTTTTGATTTTAGCCATTCTGATGGGAGTGAGATGGTTTCTCAGAGTTGTTTTGATTTGCATTTCCCTAATGACTAAAGATGTTGAGCACTTTCTCCAGTGTCTCTTGGCCATTTTGGACTCCTCTATTGAGAAGTCTCTATTTAGTTCTGTACACCATTTTTTAATTGGATCTTTTGGTGTTCTGGAGTTTTGCTTCTTGTGTTCTTTGTAATTTTTGGAGATCAGCCCTCTGTCAGATGTGGGGTTTGTGAATATCTTTTCCAATTCTGTGGACCTAGTTTATTGTGTTACCCAAAGTACCAAAGTATGCTGGGTCATTTGGACAGTGCTAATAGAGTATAGTCAATAGCATTTGTGAGCCATTTTGTTTGAAACACAGTTTCAAAGCTCTCAAATAAAGGAAACTGCTGCAAAGCAAACAATTGAGGAGGTTTGAAAACTTATTTCAAAAGGAAAACCATTTTCTGTTTACTCTTGACTTTAAAGAACTCTGAAAGCTAAACAATTAAAGTATCATTTCCTCAAATCTAGGTGTTGTGGTTGCAATCCTTTAATCCCAAAACCCTGGAGGCAGGGGCAGATGAATCTCTGAGTTCAAGACCAGCCTGGTTTACAGAGTGAGATTCATGACAGGCAGCGCTACACAGAGGAATCTGTCTTTAAATGCCAAAAATAAAAGTATCCTTTTCCTTAGATCTGAACCCACTGAGAAAATAAATGCAAAATCAAATCTATTACTCTGCAGGTGAGATACAATACAGCAGGTCTCATATTTGTAACAAAATATCATTTGCTCTTTTTCTTGTTCCTCTGTGTTAAAAAGATTAAATGAAAGCAAACACCTCAATGACATGAATAATATGGAAACTCTTCTGTCACCCTTTATTATTAGATCATCTAATATATTAGAAAGGAACTGTTGTTGAAAAATCTGAATATCGATTAAAGACAGTAGTTGTTATATAAATTAATTAAAATTGTCACTTACTACAAGCAGTCATGTAACGTATTGCCTTCCCCGCCATCTGCCTGGGCCCTGCCACAGTTGCAGTCCCCAAATAACACACAAGACACTATATTAATTATGAAGCTGTTGGCCGTTTGCTTGTTTCTTACTGGCTAGCTCTGACTTAAGTGTTTAACCCATAATTGTTAATCTAAGTATTTCTCTTACCGGAAAAAGTGTCTGAACCTCTTACTCTGGCGGCCTACATGCTGTCTAGCTGTGTCTCTCTTTCCCAGAATCCTCCTCAACTCCTAGTCCCACCTATCTTGCTTCCCTATTGGCCAACAGTGCTTTATTCAAACCAATCAGACACATTTACAGAATAACATCTCCCAACACAGTCACATCATTGTTTCTATAAAGGGAAAGTAAACACAGGGAATAGCCTTGAATGAGGAGGCTATTAAAATAGTCAGAAAAACAATGGGCAGTGATCCCTGAGCTTTCAAAATGTGAAGGGTTTCAATGGTTCTTCAGTTTGCATTCCCAGAGTGTCAATTAATGACAGAATTTTCAAGACTGGTATTTTTTTCACTGTCAGTTTTACCTTACAGATATCAATCTGTAACAATAACTTTATAAATATATATATATGAAACAATGATAAAAGAAACTACAAATATTACAATTAAATATTACTCTAAAATTTAATATTACAAATGTCTAATAGTTTTTTTCTTGATTTTACTTGGCAGAGAAACCATCTATGGAAGAATGTGGTATTTCACTTCAGATTTTTCCAGAGGTGATACTGCATACACCAAGCTAGCTCTAGATCGGCACACTGACACTACCTACTTTCAAGAGCCCTGTGGGTAAGTATATTAGACTTTTCCAGTGTAGTGTTCTTCTAGTTGATGGTCTTGAATAGTTTCTTAATCATCGTCCATTCTATTTTAATGAAGATCATGCCTACTTACTGTTAACTTACACAAGTGTTTCTTGGTCTTCCCCTGGAAACATAGTAATTTTAAAATACTCTAGTTAAGTCGTCATTAAACTTTTAGGGATAAAATTTGTATTTAAAATATAACACATACACATGTTTATATGTGGAAAAAGACAGACACTGACTTACTCTGTAGCTCTGGCTGCTCTGTCCTAGAATTGGAATTCAGTATGTAGCCTAGCTTGAACAATCTTCCATTTTACAGAACTACAATATTTTCTCAAAGTCATTACAACTCACCAAAAAGTTAATTAGCTATAAGCTTTAGAAAATACATTTTTGGCATGGTGGCAGAGGCTTTTAATTGCAGAACTCAAGAGGTAGAGGCAGATGGATCTTACTGAGTCCAGATACAGCCAAGGCTCAACAATAAGAATATATATATATATATATTTTAGAATTACAGTTTCCTGCACTTATTTACTGTATTATAGCAGAGAGGCTAGTCCTATAAACACTGCTGTTATTAGTATGCTATCAAGAAAACCGAATCTCAAGAAAACCGGATCTAACTTATACAAAGTTGGAGAGGAGAAGTGACTGAAAAATAACTTTTTTCATATTCAATCAGTAGCTATATACTAGTAGGCATATACTATATTAAAATTCCTCATTATTTGCTGATTAATAGAGACCTCTATGGTAGCTACTTTCTGGTTGTTGATCTTGTTTCAGCATACAAATTATGGGCCTAAGACAACAGTATTAGTTAAAAGATTGTACATGTACATGTGGTGTTAAAATGATACTAGAAAAAGAGTGATGGTACCCAGCTGATTACTGTTACATTGGTTTATTTGAAGATTTAGTATCTTGATAATATTTTGGGGCCAGTAAGATGGCTCAGATGATTAAGATACTTGTTACCAAACTTGATAACCCGAGTTTAGTCCCTGGGACATCCACATGGTGGAATGGGAGAACCGATTCCCACAAGTTTTCCTCTGGCCTCCACACATATACTATGGTATACACATGTGTGCATGTTCTATGACCAACACCAGAGATAAACAACTATGTCTCCCTTTTACCTTTTCTAGTCAATTATAAAGACTAAGTAGATTTGCAACATAGGGATAGTGGTGAAGAGTTAAGTCTGTGACATCAACTGGACCTTGATCTGCAACCCAGTCTAAATATGTATTATTACTCTTTGATGTTGAGCATGTAACTTAAAATCTCCAGACTACCATATCTTCATTTGTAAAATGAAATTAGTAATATAATCTATTAATGTTGATAAGGGACTAAATTTTGTAATAAATTTAAAGCACTTCACATTCTGCTCAACATATACTAAATATTCAGTAAGAATTAGTTGTCATTACCAATTTAGTTATTATAATCACCACTATCATCTTCATTGTTACATGCCTCTCCTTTCTAAGACACCTTTGCTCTGGATGTCATCATTCCTCCAACTGGAGAATTTCCTCTATCTTTAGCATTTTCATAAACCATTGACTTCCTATCAGTGAACTTTCATTAATTCTCTGCTTTTGAATATTTGCCTAGACTCTGTATTCCTTTTTCTATACTTTTATATCTAAGCTTTTTAAAAAAAATCTGCATTTAATACCTTATGACAATTATTATTACCGTGTAAGGGGGTCTCATATAATAGTTTCATATATGCTTATAGTGTGCTTTAACCATATTCATTCCTTCTATTATTCTTACTTATCTATACTCCCTTCTCTCTTTCTGTTTTATTATCTCTGGTAGCCCCTTTCATTTTCATGTCTTTTTCAACTTATCTATCGTATATTCAATAAAACATGTAATAATTATATTTATTGTTTTCAGGTTCTGATTATTACAAATAATGCTGCTATGAACAGATGACCTTGTTGTATGACATATTTTCATTCTTTTTATTATTTTTTATTCATTTACACAGTTCCCCCTGCCTCCCCTTCTCCTACTCACCCTTAACCTCCAACCCACCTTCCATCCACTCCTCAGAAATGGTAAAGCCTCCCATGGAAAGTCAACAAATCCTGGAACAATAAGTTGAGGCAGGACCAAGACACCCCATTCCTTGCATCAAGGCTAAACACGGCATGCCACCATAGGGAATGGACTCCAAAAACCTAGCTCATGGACCAGGAATAGATCCTGGTCCCACTGCCAAGAGTCCTATAAACAGACTGAGCTACAAAACTGTCACCCACATACAGAGGGCCTAATTCAGGCCTAAGTAGGCTCCCCAGCTCTCAGTCTAGAGTCCATGCGCTCAGATCAGCTGTCTCTGTGGATTTCCCCATTATGGTCTTGATCCCCCCTTGCTCATATAATCCCTTCTCCTTCTCTTGAACTGGACTCCTGGAGCTCAGCCTGGTGCTTGGCTGTAGATAGCTGCATCTGCTTCTATCAGTTACTGGATGAAGGTTCTATAATGACAGTTAGGGTAGTCCCCAGTCTGACTATAGGGGCAGATCAGTTCAAGCACCCTCTCAACTATTGCTCAGTCAGGGATGATGATACCTCTGGAAATTCCTTTATTGTACATAATTGTTTTAGCTATCCTGTGTTTTTTGTTTTTCCAAATGAAATTGAGTATTGTTCTTTCAAGGTCTGTGAAAAATTGTCTTGGGATTTTGATGATGATTGCATTGAATCTGTAGAGTGCTTTTGGTAAGATTGACATTTTTATTATGTTAATGCTACTTATCCAAGAGCATGGAATATCTTTTCTGCTATCATCTTCAATATCTTGTGTATCTGGCCACTTCACAAGGTGTTTATCAACTGTAGGAGTTCCCTGGTCGAACTTTTGAGATGACTTATGTATAATATCATACCATCTGCAAATAGTGAAAGTTTGACTTCTTCCTTTCCAATTTGTATCCCCTTGATCTCCTTTTGTTGTCTTATTGCTCTAGCTAGAACTTTGAGTACAATATTGAATAGATATGGAAAGAGTGGACAGCCTTGTCTTGTTCCTGATTTTAGTGGAATCACTTTGAGTTTCTCTCCATTTAACTTGATGTTGGCTGTAGGCTTGCTGTAAATTGCCTTTATTGTGTTTAGGTATGTTACTTCTATTCCTGATCTCTCCAAGACCTTTATCATGAAAGAGTGTTGGATTTTGATGAAAGCTTTTTAAGTATCTAATGAGATGATTGTGTGGGTTTTTTTTCTTTCAGTTTGTTTATATGGTAGATTACATTGACAGATTTTCATATGTTGAACCATCCCTGCATCTCTGGGATGAAGCCTACTTGATCATGGTGGATGATTTTTTTCTTTCTTTTTTGATTTCATTTTACATTCCAACCACAGTTCTCCCTCCCATATCTCATCTCACTTGCCCTCACCTCTTTACTCACTTCCCCTCTAGCCCACCCCTAGTCTACGCCTCCTCACAGGGAAGGGCTCCCATGAGGAATCACCATAGTCTGGCACAATAGGTTGGGGCAAGGCCAGGCTCCTCTCTTATGCATTAAGACTGAGCATGGCATCCCACCCCTAACCCAGAGAAACAGCTGACCTGAACAAGGGGGAGATCTTGGACCTCAGACTGATGGCTGAGAGGCCAGCTTGAGACTGATCCAGACCCCCTGAATGTGGGTGTCAGTGAGGAGGCCTAGGCTAACTATTGGGCCTTGGGCAGTAGATCAGTATTTATCCCTGACATACAAATAGACTCTGGGTGCCCATCCCACAATGAGGGATGCTCTCTCAACCTGGACACTTGGGGGAGGCCCTAGGCCATGCCCTGAATGAAATGTTTTGTTTTAAGATGTAGCTCAGTTGGTAGAATACCTGCCTACCATACACAAAGTCCAGGGTTCAATCCCCAGCAGGAGCATGATTAATGTGTAGTGACATAAGCCTGTAATACCAGAACTTAAGAGGGCTATCCTTGTCAGTTCCATGGTGAATTTGAGGCCAATCTAGGCTACATGGGACCCCATCTAAACAAAATAAAACAAAAAAATTAGAGAAAACCCCACTGCTGCCAACAACAAAACCCACCTTTCCTTAATATATTCCAATTTTGCTTCATAGAAAAAATCATTTAAAAAGTTGGTTGTACCAATAGTACTAAAGTCTGGTGGGAACAAAGATGATAAAGTAACTTGGAAAACCATGTACAGGAAGAAGTATAAGCAAATATTGAGACCAACTCTTAGCTTCTGACTTGGGCATCCTTCAAGATGATAATGCTCTATAGACAGAAAGCAGATAGACATGTGATGAGATGATAATGAATGTTTGAAGAAGACGTTCAGTTTACTTTATGTTGAAATAATTGAAACATGTGTATCTGAATATGTTAACAGAAAAAGTTCTAGAAGGTGACTATTAATTGTTTAAAAATTAAAGTAGAATTTTGAAATTCATGAGGATAAATAAAATTAATTTCATATATATGTATATATATGTTGTATATTACTCTCTCTAGTTTCCTCCACTCCATGTCCCCCTTTCTATTTCTCTTGTTTCTGTAGCTACTCCAGAGGTTATATAGTCATATCTGAAGATTTGGAGCTAAGAACCACAAATAAGAGAAAGCATGTGGTGTTCCTCTTTCTGAGTCTTGGTTATCTTACTCAATATAATATTTTCTATTACCATCCATTACCTACAAATGTCATGAATTAATTTTTCTTTACAGTTGAATGTATACCACATTTTCATTATCTATTCTTTGGTTGAAGGACATTGAGGTTGTTTCTGTTTCCTTGCTATTGTGAATAGAGCATAAATGAACATGGCTGAGCAAGTATCTGTGAGGTAGAATGTTAAGTCCCTTGGACATATACTAAGAAGTAGTACAGCTTGGTTCAATAGTAGATTTACTTTTAACTTTTCAGGATTCTCCACAATGATTCCAGAGGAGCTGGATGATCAATTTGCGATCTTACCAAGAGTGAATGAGGGTTCCTTTTCCCAACATTCTCTCCAGCATTTGCTGTGGGTTGTTTTGTTGACCTTGGCTATTCTGATTGGAGTAAGATGAAATCTTGACTTTTTTTATATTCACATTTCCTTAAATGCTGATTAGTTTTATCCTACCTTGACACAACCTACAGTGGTTTGAGAAGAGGAAACCTCAATTCAAAAATTCCTCCACATGATTGTTGTGTAGGCAAGCCTGTGGGGCATTTTATTGATTAATGATTGATGTGGGAGGGTCCAGACCATTGTGGTGATGCAACTCCAGGGTAGGTGGTCCTGGGGTGTGTCTGTCTGTCTGTCTGTCTCTCTATCTATCTATCTATCTATCTCTATCTATCTACAGAGAGAGAGAGACAGACAGACACACCCCAGACACACACATCTACAGAGAGAGAGAGAGAGAGACAGAGAGAGACAGAGAGAGAGAGAGAGAGACAGAGAGAGAGACAGAGAGAGAGAGAGAGAGAGAGAGAGAGAGAGAGAGAGAGAGAGAGAGAGAGAGAGAGAGCTAAGAGGAGCAGCAAGCCAGTAAATAGCACTCATTTATGGCTTCTTCATCAAGGTTCTTGAGTTCCTACCCTACTTTATCTTGATAGTGAAATACAAGGTGTAAGAGTTAAATAAACCCTTTCATCTTCAGGTTACTTTTGGTCATGGTGGGTTTTTTTTGGTTTTTTAATTTAAATTAGAAACATGAGTGCTTCACATGTCAATCCCTGCTCCCTTTCCCACCCCTCCTCCCTTGCCCCTTCACCAGTCCCCCTAACCCCCCACCCAATCCCCACATCATTCCCCAGGGAGAGTGAGGCCCTCCTTGGGGAGATCTCCAAAGTCTGTCATTTCATCCAGGGCAGGACCTAGGCCCTTCCCCATGTGTCCAGGCTGAGAGAGCATCCCTCTATTTGGAATGGGCTCCCAAAGATCATTCATAAACCATGGTAAACACTGATCTACTACCCAAGGCTCCAGTGATTTCTGTGGCCTCCTCACTGGCACTATATTCATGGAGTCTGGATCAGGCCCCTGTTGGCCTCTCAGGCATCAGTCTGGGATTCAAGAACTCCCCCTTATTTGGTCAGCTGACTTTGTGGGTTTCACCATCATGGTCTTGACCCATTTGCTCATCACTCCTCCTTCTCTGTCACTAGATTCCAGTAGTGCAGTTCAGTGTTTAGCTGTGGGTATCTGTCTCTGCTTCCATCACTCACTGGATGAAGGTTCTAGGATGGCATATAAGGTAGTCATCAACCTTACCATCAAGGAGAGGCTATTAATGTAGTCTCTCCACTATTGCTTAGTTTGCCAGTTGGTGTTATCCTTGTAGATCTCTGGAGATCTCACAAGTGTCAGCTGTCTCCTCAAGCCTATAGGTCATGGTGTTTTTTAATATTTAAATTAGAAACAAGCTTGTTTCACATGTCAGTTCCAGCTCCCTCTCCCTCCCCTCCTCCCCCGCCCCCTGACCAGACCCCCAGCCTCCCCACCCAAAGTAGGTTAGTAATCATTTCTGATCTGATATACTAGTTTCAGTATGTTTTCTTTTATCCACTGAAAAAAAGAATTTGTTTCGTTTTCTTTAGCATTCAAGTATTTCATTGTCTTAAGCATGAAGGAACAGGTGGCAGGACACTGTTAGTAGATGGATTCTATGCAGCACAACAAGTACTTCAAAAAGCACCTGAGGAATTTGAACTCCTCAGCAAAGTACCATTAAAGCATGAATATATTGAAAATGTTGGAGAATGTCATAACCACATGATTGGGGTTGGACCAGTATTAAATATCTACCCATGGAATAAAGAGCTCTATTTGATCAGGTGAGTACCAAATAACTATTCTCTTATGTGGTATATTTATTTTATATTGAGCTCTTGAATAGTGTATTCACCTATCTCCTGGAATCATCATTTGACTGTCTTATAGAACATACAGTGTATCATACTCAAAAATGTAATTCAGAGGCTTCTCTCACCTAAAGCTCTCTACATATGTGTTCATGTTTCATTGAATGATATATCTACTAAATTGCCCAAAGAAAAAACTAAAATCCACCTTTAACCAGTCCATTTCCCTCATACTATACAACTAATTGGACCAGGTTTACCTAATAAATTTTCCTCTAAGTACCCAGTGCTTCCTATCCATAATGCCACTTTTTGTGTGAGATCACCATCACCTCCACACCGTATTGTTGATTTCACCCTTACCCACCTTCTGCCCATTTTGTATGCTGTAGCTGGAGAAATCTTTTAAATTTGTATGTATTATTGTGTGTGTTAATGTGTGAAAACATACAAGTACATGTATGCCACTGCACATGTGTGAAGGTCACAGGAACACTTTTCAGGAGTTGGTTCTCTCAGCATTTGATCAAGAAATCAAAGTGAGGCCTGTGTGTATGCATAAATATGTATTATATAATATATAAATGTATATGTGTGTGCACCTTTATCTTCTGCGTTATCTCACAGGTCCTAAAGTAATTTTTTTGAAATACTAATCTCACTTTAAGATTCTACTGTGAAAATGCTACATCCACTCAGTATCTTCCAAAGAACACAAGTTATTCTCGTAACATATACAATTTTGCATAGCCTGCCTCCTTCTTACTCTTTTAGCTTCAACTCATACAACATATGTTTCCTACACAAATTCTACCCAAGATATGCTACATTGCTTTATATTTTAAGTTGTTTTTCATGTTTCAGCCAAATTTTTTATTATTTTATTTTCATTTATGCTAACTTCTACAGGGCATAGTTGTTCCACAAATACTTCTTGAGTATCTACAAAGACACAGGCATTGTTTTTTATGCTAGAGTTATAATTGTAAGAAAAACATGAGAAAATTCATGGCTATCACATAATCTCATCCAAATAGAAGAAGTTATTTTATTTTTGAAAAGCAAATATATATTATATCAAATGATAATAAAGTAAGGAAGGAGATGTGGAGTACAGAGGCAGCTTGACAAGAACTGCAAAAGGTAACTTGAGGTAGTACAGAAAAGATCAAATCCTGACTGTCATTCAATAATTTGCATCATTGACTAAGTCACTTAACCTATTTGTCATGAGTTTTTTTTTAAGTTTCAACAATAATACCAACCATACCAATTTTAAAAATAAGTCTCTATTCTTTACCACTGGAAGGTAGAAGGAATTATGTCAATAGTAACTCACTTTTCTTGGATGAGTTATTCCCAGAAATATTCCCTCAGTCATCTCTTGCATACCCACTACATAATATAAGAAGTATGGCTGACATTTTATTGTGAACACCTTAACAAACTGAAAAATTAAAATAATTTAATGTGGGAAAACATCAGCCTGCCTCCTACATCCTACTATTAAGATATTACTACTTTTGTTTTATCATGAAACTCTCCATTTCTCTGTTCATCATAGTTAGCTTTGATGTCAACTTGGCATAAGCTAGAAGTTATTTGAGAGGAAGGAACTTCAATTGAGAAAATATTTTCAGAAGATTGGCCTGTAGGTAAACCTCTAAGGCATTTTCTTAAATAGTGATTGATGTGGAAGGGTCCAGTCCATTGTGGGTGTTTCTATAAGAAAGCAGACTGAGCAAGCCATGAAGAGCAAGCCAGTAAGCAGCGTTCTTTTAAGGCCTCTGCATCAGCTTCTGCTCCCAGTTTCCTGCCCTGTTTGAGCTCCTGCACTGACATCTTTTGTTGATTATCTATAATATAGAAGTGTAAGCTGAATAAACCCTTTCCTCGCCTAGTTGTTTTTGTTATGGTGTTTCACCACAGTAAAAGAAACCCTAAGACGCCATCTATCCAACCATCATGAAATACATGATTTATCTATAATAGAGTTCAATATGGTTTTATAACTTTTTTGTTTTCAAGTGAAAAATACATATAGTGATGTTTTAAAACATTAAATGTATAGAGGTTTGGGAAATGAATATACTTCTGTGGCATGAATAAGAGATCTGGCACTAGTGAGATTTCCAGAGATCTACAAGGATGACACCAACTGGCAAACTAAGCAATAGTGGAAAGGCTACCTTAAATGCCCTTCCCTGATAATGAGATTGATGATTACCTTATATGCCATCCTAGAACCTTCATCCAGTAGCTGATGGAAGCAGAAGCATTACCCACAGCTAAACACTGAACTGAACTACCGGAATCCAATTGCAGAGAGGGAGTAGTAATGGGCAAGGGGGTCAAGACCAGGCTGGTGAAACCCACAGAAACAGCTGATCTGAACAAGGGGGAGCTCATTGACCCCAGACTGATGGCTGAGAGGCCAGCATGAGCCTAAAACAGACCGCTGAAATATGGATGTCAGTGAGGAGGCCTCAGCAATCTATGGGGTCTCTGGTAGTGGATCAGTATTTATCCCTGACATACAAATGGACTTTGGGAGCCCATTCCACATGGAGGGATGTACTCTCGGCCTGGACATATGGGGGAGGGCCTGGGCCCTGCCCTGGATCATATGACAGACTTGGGGATCCCCTAAAGGGTGCCTCACCCTCCCTGGGGAGTGGAAGGAAGATGGGATGGAAGGTTGGTGGGGGGTATGGGAAGGAGGGGAGGGAAAGGGAGTGGGGATTGACATATGAAGCAGGCTTGTTTCTAATTTAAATAAAAAATGCTTAAAGTATCTAGATCAATATATAAAATATTATCCTCAATAGAGGGAGTGCCTTTTTACTTTCCATTCAAACCCCGCATATATACCTCCAAAGGAAGCCACTATTTGTTTTTTTGGTTAAAATAATAAGATATAAATAAGATATAAAAATTATATCTAAGTTGTTTCTATTTTGGTTTCATTATGATTAAAAATGTTATAAAATTTTTCATAAAAGTATTTTATGAATATGCATTTTCATTTTAATCAAACAAATACATAGGGATGTGTATTAGTTATTTTTCTCATTGCTATGACAAAATACCTATCAAAAGCAATTCAGGGAAGGAAAGGTTTATTATGGCTCATAGTTGGAAAGTGAGGTAGCAGGTTACAATCCACAGTCAGGGAGCAGAGAGATATGAATGCTGGTGCTCAGCTGACTTTCTCCTTTATATTTAATTCAGGGCTCTGGCCCATGGAATGGTGCCACACACAATCAGGGTGGAGCCTTGTTACTCAGTTACACCTCTCTGGAAACACCCTCAGAGACTTGCCCAGAGGTTTATCTTTTAGGTGATCCTAGATTCTGTCAAGTTGATAATTAATGTTAATCATCACAGAATAGTGCAGATATGTCATCTAGTTCAAGAATGCTTAGTTTCAATAAATAACATTTTACAGAACCAGTTTTACCATTTTATACCTTCATAAAGAAAGGATGAAAGTAGCATCTGCTCCAAGTCCTTACCAATAATTGGTGCTGCCAGTTTTATTAATTTTAGCTACTGTTATATATACATTTTTAGGATAGCCTTATGAGCAAATATTCACAGGCATTGGATAGTTCTTTCTTCTCTTCACAGTGCTATCAATCTGTAAAGTATTAGAGAGATCCAATTACAGAAAATAATAAGCTATGACAGACTTAGTCTTTCTAAGTTTCCGTTGCCTTATGTGTAAAAGATGACTAATAAGTTTGCCTTCAGAAACAGAAAAATAAGCCAATAAAATAGTATTTATACAGCTATCAAATATATAAGACTGAAGTCTCTACAAATAGTATTGAGTGTCAACACACTGTTGAAGACTGTTTCCTCACTGTCTTCCTCATATGGACATGACACCTAAAAGCCTTGGGGAAAGCATTATTCATTATTGTCTTTCATTTGAGTCTCTGATAGCAGTCCTGTGATGTCTGCTAAGTGTGTGTTTATTTAACATTGGAGGGAAAAAGAATACTGGTTCTGATTATGGTGTGTATTAAAACCAACAAACGCCATCTAATATCCAGAAGAGAACCCCTATTTCTCTTTGAAAGGAAGACCTTTTGCAGTGTCTACTAAAATCTGACAACATACATACCTGTAGTAAAATGTAGTTGTTTATTTTTACTCTATGGGGGACTCTCCACGCAGTTCCAAAATAAATACATAGAGACTTATACTTACTTATGAATGTCTGTCCTTAATTTGGCTTATTTCTAGCCAGCTTTTCTTAAATTAACCTGTCTACCTTTCTCTGCTTTTACCTTTCTTTATTCTTTATGTCTTTCTTTCTTTCTTACTCTGTGACTGGTTGCGTGGCTGAGTGACTGGCCACTGGCATCCTCCTCTCCTCCTTTTCTGGATCTTCTCTCTCGTTCTTCTTTCTGCTATTTATTATTTTTGCCTAACAGCACCACCTGTCCCTCTCCTGCCTAGCTATTGGCTGTTCAACTCTTTATTAGACCAACCAGATGTTTTAGGCAGGCAAAGTAACACAGCTTCACAGAGTTAAACAAGTGCAACATAAAAGAATGCAACACATCTTTGACATCTTTGTATCATTAAACAAGTATTCCACAGCATAAACAAGTGTAACACACCTTAAACTAACAACATTTTCCTCTTTTTGTCTAAATAAAGATGAAAGGCCTTAACTTTAATGTAGTAAAACTACATACAATAAAAATAGTTATCAAGTAAGAATTACATTTAAAATATTCAGTCCATTTGTATTTAGCAAATTCAGAGAAAATACTCCATTATATATCTTAGTGTTTCCGAAGTTTTATACCTAATTTTCCTTCTATCATAACTAAGGATCCATCAAAGACACCAGAGGGATGTAGTATTACCTAACAACAGAGACATCTGGCTTCCTTGACAGTCACCCAAGATTCCTCTGCAACGTTGGGCCTCCATCTTCACCTTACAGGCCTAGAATATCTGACAGACTTCTATAAAGCAGGAGTTTTGAAAGATATCCCTACCTTATATTGGCAAAGTTCATCAGTCACTTTCCTCTGTGTCTGACGTAATATCTGGCAGACACTTATGTGAAGCAGGAATCTCAAAGAACTGTCCTGCCTTGTCTTGGCAGAGTTCAACAGTCTTTTTTCCTCTGTCTCACTTGTCTAGTCTGTACAACATACAGTCAACAGTCAAAGCAAGAGCAGTTTCTTGCCAAAATGGCTAGCTGTGCAACATTGAAAGCAAACTCCATATGGAGTTTCGTCTATGCCAGCAGCAGATGTGTCTATTTGTTATGAAAAACCTTAAATGCCATATTGTGTAGATCTTTGAAGTGTTTCAAAATCTGTCTAAAATATGTCTGTTTGACCATAAAATATACCTAATGTGACTACAAGTTTGATTATTATAGATTAACTACTAACCTTGTTTAGTTAATTAACCTTAATTATACATTTGCATTTATAAATGAGCTGCATAAGTACAATGACCCAAACAAAAGTAGAAATATATATATATATATATATATATATATATGTTATAATAAAAAATAACTTTAAATTTGTATCAATATACCAAAATCCATACCAATGCAAAATATCTGAGATTAATAGTTGTCTTTTCATACTATATTCTTATATTCCCCTAGATGATAACAAACATCCATGACCCACCAAATAACCAACAACCATCCACCCCATCTCTTGGGAATATGGGCATCATGTTCTCCAAACTGCTTCCTGTTGTCTAGTGAAGGCTTCTTTAGGGATCACTGAGAAAATTAAGATAATGGCCAAGTCCTAGGAAGATCAGCTATAACCTTTATTGATATATATCACCTGTCAAGATTCAGGAGGTCTTCCCTGATCAAACCTGATCCATGTCAACCCCAAAGGAATCCACAGTCTCTCATTTCCTGTGAAAATAAAAACAAAACCTCTTCTCTAAAGCAACGACTTGTTTGACTTACACTTTAAAGTTAAGGCATTCTTAAAATATCCAGGCTGCTTTATTTCAACATTCCCTCTTTCAATCCCATGCCTCTTAGCAGCTGTTTGCTTATCAGCAATCCAAAAATTCAAAATCCACATAATAGTATGTAGGTTCAGACACCCTGTGTATTTTCCATAATTATGTTTCTTTTATATTACTTTTACTCTTTAAAGACTTTATTATTTTTAAACTATTTGTTTCTTTCTATGGCTATCTATACTCTTTCTCTTTCTTTCTTAAACCTACGTGCATTTTTAAACATGCTGAAACCTATCAAGAAGTTTTTTTTTTCCCCATCTGAATCTGTCTGTACTTCCATATCTCTTTTTTCTGACCATGTGAGCCTTTAAACTATTAAGAAGCATAGCTAGGGCCTCCTCCAAGGCTTTGGTGGCTGGCTACACCCACTTTTTGGGTCATGAAAGCCAAGCCTAGTTGCAGGACCAGTTGGAGGTGTGTGACCCAGAACAGCATTCTATCCCCAGCTCTGTAATGCCAGTGCTCTGCACAGTAGCAGACATTTTTTTACTTAGATTTTTGTCCCTACTTAATTCACTGGCTGATGGGGAAGTCCTGTGTATATGTCAATAAAGCACTGTTGGCCAATAGGGAAGCAAGATAGGTGGGACTAGGAGTCAAGGAGGACTCTGGGAAAGAGGATCACAGGGAGTCATCATGTAGCTGCCATAGGGGTAAGAAGTCCGGACCCTTTTCTCCAGTAAGAGAAATACTTAGATTAACAATTATGGAGTAAATACTTAAGTCAGAGCTAGCCAGTAAGAAACAAGCAAGGCCAACAGCTTCATAATTAATATAGTGTCCTGTGTGTTCATTTGGGACTGATGCGGCTCTGGGACCAGGCTGGTGGGAAGGCTTCTCCCAACAACTGGCTGCTCAAAGGTTCACTGTACAGTAGAAACTCTTAAAGCAGTTCTGTCCTTTTTTGTTTGAAGCTTTCTCAGGCCCTATGGAAATTCCAGCCTCACATTGGAATACCAAAATGTAGTTGCTTGTTTTCTTGGAGGGGGGCCCAACATCCACTTCCCAAATAAATGTGCAGAGACTTATTCTTACTTATGAATACCCAGCTTTAGTTTGATTTATTTCTATTAAGCTTTTCTAATTTAATTTACCCTGTTTCTCTTCTATGCTTTGCCTTCTTTATTCTATATGTCTTTCTTTCCTTCTTACTCCATAGTTAGTTGTGTGGATGATGGCTGGACCCTGGTGTTCTCCTCTGCTTCTCCTTTTCTCCCTCCTCTCTCTTCCCTCTTCTTATTCTCTTATTTATTCACACTGCCTTCCAGTCCCACCTCTCTCTCTCTCTCTCTCTCTCTCTCTCTCTCTCTCTCTCTCTCTCTCTCTCTCTCTCTCTCTCTCTCTCTCTCCTGCCTACCTATTAGGCATTCAGCTCTTTATTAGACGAACCATGTGTTTTAGGTAGGTAAAGTAACACAGCTTCACATAGTTAAACAAATGCAACATAAAAGAATGCAACACATCTTTGCATCATTAAACAAATATTCCACAGCATAAACAAATGTAACACATCTTAGTCTAATATTCTACAACACATACTTTATATCTCAGAATTTTATCCTTAGATTTATGCCAAACAAAGTGAATGCATACATTTACAAAGATATGTAATAGAATGCTTGTGGAAGCACTACTTATAATAGTTCCAAAGTGAAAACTACTCAAATGTTCATTAACAGTAGAATGAATAAATTGTGGTATGATCATGCAGTAGAAATTCCAAACAGCAACAATAATGAATAATGACTACTAAACAGTGAATTTCATAACTAATATTAAATGAAAGATGCCAGATACAAGCTAGGAAATGCCATATGATTCCATTTTATAAAAATTTTATATACAATGTTTAGTGATAGAAATCAGTATGGTAATTACCCTTGGGTAGGAGAAGGAGTGTAACTGGAAAGAGGTGTGTGTGTGTCATGTTCAGGATGGGGTAGGACGGAAACTTCCATCTATAAAGAGGTTTATGAAAATGTTACAGTGTTCTGGCAATAATTGGTGTATCTCATTAGTAGTAATATGAATGTCACCCAATCCATCAAGATTTATTTGTGTGCATATATATACATATATATATTATACTTCAGTAAGAAATTCATTTTCCTTATCCAGTGTAGAAATACATTACCATTTCTTTTAAACAGGGCACAACTATGTAGCCTTGGCTGGCCTCAAACCAAAAGAGATCTACCTACCTTGGGCTCCTTAGTGCTATTATTAGAAGTATGCACATCACAGCTGGATAGAAAAACATCATCATAGTAAAGAATTTTCAATGGTCCTCATAGTAAGCAGATAAAGTTCAAGGTTTTACCACAGCCTGCATGACTGCATATATGATCTTGCCCCTGGCTACTTCCTCTATTTCATTTCTTCAATCATAATTCTCTTTATTTACTTAACATAAGCCACACAGCCTGTTTGATGGTCTATAAACATAATAAAATGCCTTTGTATTCCAAGACCTTATATTTGCTATTCTCTCTGCCTAGACTACATTTCCTTTAGTTTATCATATACTTGATTTCTATTCATACAGGCACCATCTCCACTGTCACTTCTCCAAAAATTCCTTCAGCACCCAAAAACAAAATTTCCAGTTACTTTTAAACACATGTCACTGTATTTTCACACAACATCTGTAGCTAACTGAAATTATCTTATTTATATTTGTTGCATTTATATATTTGCATCTACAATAGACTATAAACCTCCCAAAAGCTGGAATAACATTTCCTGTGTTCATCATTGCATATTTATTTCCTAATAAACTCCTTGGCGATAGCATGTGCTCAGACCAAATGAAGATCTCTGAGTAAACCTATCTACTGTATTATAGCCAGTATTTTCCCCACAAAGAGAAATGCTTGTGGAATTATCTCATTTTGTTTTTTAAGATAGCTTATGTTGTCCTTCTTAGTTTAATGTAAAATGTTCAAATCCTCTCCTATTGATTTCATGCTCTTTGACCAAAACGTATTTACTTCATGAAACACACTTCAGGAACAAATCAAATGAAACTTAACTTTGACTCTCTGCTCCAAGAGTCTTCCAAGAAAAACAAAATATGACCAGCAGATAATGACATTCCTATCTCTGATGCTATATTCTTAAGAGTGTGGAACAGAGAGTTCAGTAAACAATAAATGTCTTTATCATGTGTCTGATATCTTTATTTCTCGTGTTTCCCTGTAAGGTACAACAACTATGACCGGGCTGTCCTCAACACTGTGCCTTATGATGTTGTTCATCGTTGGTATACAGCACACCGAACCCTAACAACTGAATTGAGAAGGCCTGAGAATGAGCTTTGGGTCAAACTGAAGCCTGGGAAAGTAGGCCCTAAACTCTATAAATATATTAAGTAAACTCGCCATACAAAATCAATGAAGAATGATACTTATCTAACATGTGTCACAATATTACAAAAGAAAAAGATTTTCATCTTAAGTCCTAGGTATTGTTCCTGGTCCTGCCATTCATTCACTGATGATCTGGAAGCAGGCACCATGCCATCTTTAGACATCAGACACTTATTTTAATGATAAAGGGATTTGACCAGGATCCTTCCATTTTTCCCATATTTATTTGATTTCATTTTACATTCCAACCACAGTTCTCCCACACTGCTTCCCACTCCCTGCCTTCTCCCCCCTCGATGTTTCCTCTAATTAAAGAATAGCTTCAGCTTTACACAAAACATAATTGAGAAAGAATAAACTGATAATTGTAGAGAAAGAAACCAATTTCATGATTTATTTTAAAGAAAAGATAGTTGCTCAAAGAACATAGGCTCCTCGGGTGTACAGAGTGTATAACTATTTTCTTTGTAATTGCTATCTAGCCTGCTATGGGATTAGACTCATCTTATTTTCCCTTTAATTTGCTTAACTTCAAAAGAAAAGTATTTCATCAAATGTAACCCATAGAACAATCTAAAGCTTTACCTTTCAGTGATCTCTTCTGATTTAGATTACCTGTGATTTGCATGAGTTCTGATTGTTTTCTCTCTTTTTTTATGCATTCACAGGTACTATTTATAGACAATTGGCGAGTCCTTCATGGAAGGGAATCATTCACTGGTTACCGACAACTCTGTGGCTGCTATTTAACAAGAGATGATGTATTGAACACCGCTCGACTTTTGGGGCTTCATGCTTAAAATTGAAGGCACTGGAATTATGAGTACACTTGGCACCTTGCTACCAGAATTTTGTATCAACAGTACAATATTGTGTCAAAATTTGTTTCACTTTGTCTCCTTTCCATGCCAAAAAAAGAAGCTTTTCCTTATTTTACTAGGAAGAACCTGTTAAAGAAAGAGGGCTTCTGAATTACTTAACATCAGCCATCTAGTAGGGTAGCTGTCTTCCGAAGTTACTGTTTTCCTAAACTTTTTGATGTGATTATAATCAGTATACTTAAGATATGCACTCTCGCCGGGCAGAGGTGGTGCACGCCTTTTATCCCAGCACTCGGGAGGCAGAGGCAGGAGGATCTCTGTGAGTTCGAGACCAGCCTGGTCTACAAGAGCTGGTTCCAGGACAGCCTCCAAAGCCACAGAGAAACCCTGTGTCAAAAAACCAAAAAAGAAAAGTACTCTCCATATTAAAAGGGAACCAATAATGTTATGTGATTTGTCTTCATATAAGTCAGAATACAATGCATTCTAGAATGACAAAATATTGATAAAGCAACATTTATAAAAATTTTCATCTTTTATAATTCATTTGACTAATAATATGTGTTTACTTGTATTTTGAATATATCCTATGATATTTTCCAGTTCCTTCCAATTTCATCAGATGATAGGATGTTGCTTTTATTTTTAATGACTAAATAGTATTCCACTATGCCGCATTCTTATTACCTGTTAATGGAAAAAAAAGGTTGATTCCTTATTCTAGCTACTATAGATAAATTATTAACAAACATGGGCATGCAGATATGCAGTGATACGATACACAGGTTTAATTTTCCTCTTATATGAAATATACCCCCAAAAAGATATATGGATAATACAGTAGTTTTATTTTTTTAACCACTATGAATGCTATGTACTGTTTCCCATAATGAATGCCCTAATTTGCATTTCCACCAATGGTATAATAAACATTCTTTTCAGTATATATCCTCACTAACTTTTGTGCTTTCTGGTGTTGGTTATTGTAATTCTACCTAGATAAAAATGATATCTCATTGTGGTTTGAATTGGCTTCTTCCTGAGAACTACTGATGTTTAGCAACTTTTCAGATACCTCTTGACCATTTTATGTGTTCTTTTGAGAAATGTCAATCTGGAATTTTTGCCAGCTTTTAGCTAGTTGTACCTTAGCTATTGAATTTTTCAAGTTCCCTATATATTTAAACAACCTCAACATTTCAGATGTATAAACAAACCATTTGCCTCATTCTATAGATTTCTTTTACTCTGATGCTACTCTTGTATCTTTTGCTAAACAAAAGCACCTTAGCACCCTTAAAAGTTACTGAGGACCCCAAAGAGTATGGGTTGCATCTAATACTAATTATATTAGATACTGAGAGCAAGAAATGTTTAAAGGTTTAAAAGACAAAAGTATCAGTCCATTAGTTATCAGATACATGTCATTATAACATGTCATGCCAACTGCAGCATCTGTACTGGTGAGACAATGGGAATGAAAAAATAATAACACCATCAGGCGCTGATGGTTCACGCCTTTAATCTCAGCACCCATGAGACAGATGTAGGTGAATCTCTGTAAGTTCAAGGCCAGCCTGGTCTACAAAGTGAGTTCCAGGACAGCCAGGGCTACACAGAGAAACTGACCCAGAGTCAGATAGTCAGATATAGAGGAAAACCCTAAGAGATCAGAAAGAAGGAGCAAGCCACGGCCAAACCTTACATCTTTAGTGTCTTAGCAGACGAGAGCAATTTCCTGTTTCTCCTGGCTTATATCCTGTTTCCACCCAGCTATCTCACTTCCTGTCTATCTATACATACCTCTAGACCTCTAAGGTTAGCTGCTTCTCTCTGACCCTCAGACAGGCTTTACTTGTACAAGTAACATATCACCGCAAAACCCTATCTCAAAAAACCGTGTGTGTGTGTGTGTGTGTGTGTGTGTGTGTGTGTGTGTGTGTGTGTGTATCACAAATAAATAAATAAATAGACAAATAAATAAATGAACCCAGAGACTGACATTTGGCTTCAAGCTTCAAGCTGAAGTTCAGAAAAGCAAAGCAGTGAGCCACTAGCTCTCACCTCTACCTCAGGCTGAAAGGGCTGATCCATTAGCTCTTCACCAAGCCTTAAACTGCTGTCTTTCCTCGATGTGGCTGGAGAATGAATGCTTGATACTGAGACATTACTCCTTTCTTACATACCTCCCTAATGCTGCGATTAAAGGCGTGTGGTCCCAGATGCTGAGATCATTTTTTGTGTGAGCTGTTTCTCTTTAGGACTGAATCAGTCTTGTGTAGATATGTGTAACCTTGAAGTGACAGAGATCCGTTTACCTCTTGTTCCCAAGTCCTAGGAATAAAAGTGTATACCACCACCTCCTAGCTTCTGGCTACTGGGATTAAAGGTGTATGCCGGCCTTCTGTAGGTTGTGACTGATTTTGCCTTCTGAAATCTCAGGCAAGCTTTAATAAACCATAAAGAGTATATCACTACGTGTGTGTGTGTGTGTGTGTGTGTAAAACCTTAGTATTGCTATAAAAATAGTTTTTAATCTCAAAAGCCCAATAAAAAGGGTGCCAAGGAACCCCATTGCACATATCTGTAGACAGTACTTTGACAAGAAATGGACTAGAGGCTTTGTTCTTTAGGTCAGCCTTTTAACTGTGTCAGCACATTAAAGCGCTGAGCTGAAACTCTAAACCTTTGTCTTACAGTCTACCAAAAGGAGAATTTGCACTCTCCTCAATATATATCCAGACACTGTTGGAATCACTCGGTAACACAAGATTGATAATGAGATGGAAATGGAATTCACATATCATTCAGGAAGACTTGTCTCCATCTAAATAATCTCTCAAGAAATTAAGTTAGGAGTCATGACGAAGTTTTTGGACTAAAGCCTTCATCAGTTTGGTGTTTACATGAGGAATAATTACAGATTGCAGAGACTTTTGAGGTACCATGTAATTCTTGCACACCACTAAGAGTCCAAAGGGTTATTGGGTTTGACTGTTCAGGGAGCTCATCATGATAGATGGTGTACCTTAAGAGTACTTGATATTACTGAGCAACTTGTATTTTGACAATTGGATAGCATTTACAAATATAAACTCTCTTCCTCCATTTCTGCTGATCTTTTCATATTCCTTCTCTTAAAATATTATACAAATTAATTGCAAAAAGTTGACAGGCACAATCTAATGCTTTGTTTCCTTTATGCCTCCACTGGTGGGTGCATAAGCATATGATGATCTTTTAAAATATTTTGTTCTTTGATCATTTGATAAATGTACATAATGTATTTTGATCACATTTACCCCCCCATACACACTTTACCCTCAATTATCTCCCTTCCACTTCAGCCAAATCCTTTCTCCTTGCCAACAAGTCCTTCTCCTACTCTCATGTCCTCATTGTGATCCATTGAGTTTAAGGTTAAATGGGGCAGGGATCAGATAGCAAGGTAGAAGAGGGAGTGTTGGGTGGAATAACTAAAACGAAGACCTTTGGAGAAGCCAAATGGAAACCCCCTACTGAAGAAGCTTCGTGAAATACAGGTGTGTGTGTGTGTGTGTGTGTTTGCACATGCTTACATGCATGCATGTGTATTTAAATTGAGTTACCTATAATAAGGGGTACAATGCCTCTCCCAGGTACCAGATGCCATGAAATAAAAACTTCATTCCCAGGTATGATTAACAAATTTAAAGTTGATGGTCAGTGGAGTCCCTTAGACATCCCCCAAACATGATTAGCTATTACCATTGCTCCTGGTTACCCTCTAGAACTAGATTATAAGACACTACTGTTAAATATACCCCATACTTGAGTCATAGAACATGCAGAAATCAAGCTTTGTAGTAACCGTGAAGTTTCAACCCTACTGGCTAGCTTTCACGGTGCTGAACAGTACTATGCAAGCCTCCAGGAGACAACACGAATCAACAGTTTTACCCATATGTTAACTCTACAAGCTACAATAATGACTGGCCTGGTAAGATAACCCCACTGTTAAAAGTAGCACAAATGCTATGGAAGTATCCACCCACTTTCTGCTTGGATTTAATACCCATTCTATAAGATGGGACACATGCCTGTATCATTAGCTAGCCAAGAAAACCTGTGACTTGCTAGATCTTTTTCCCTTGGAGAGAACCTGATACTACTGTTTTACTAAATAGATGTAGTCCTAAACTGCCCCATTAACCCATAAATTTTTGTCTTTATACTCATAGATTAGTGTATCTTTCAACCCTCATCAGAGAAATTTCTTTTTTGCAGTAGATGGTGATTAATACATAGCTGGTCACTATACAAGACCAAACAGCCTGTGGAAGTCTCAGCTTTAAATAGGACATTTATATCACATCTGATATACTCCAGGTGGTTTGAGAACCACTTAAGAACAGAGCCCTGTGCTGAATCATTAATTCCTCCCTTCTCTACTAAATTAATTGAGGCATGCCCCACTCCTATGCTTAACTTGAGTTTGTTCTTTTGTGAATTTTGGATTAGACAGCCAGTAAAGATTCTGCTTAGGAATTCTCACTTAGGAAACATAAATAAAACAGAAATTAGGGGTTGGTTATAAATCTTCAAAACCCTCCACTAGTGACATACTTCTTCCAGCATGGGTCTACCTCCTAAAGGTCCCACAACCTTCCCAAATAGTGCAACCAACTGAGAATCAAGTGTTCAAACACACAAGCCTATAGAGTACATTTCATATCAAACAACAGCACTGTTCAAAATGCTTTTAATGGGAACGGCATCCCCAGACCTAGTTTATAAATGGAAAACATTGAGGTAAAGAAATATTAAACACCTCAGTCAAGACAGAGTTTTAGGAACCTGACGCCAAAGCCAAATCTTCTAGTTAGTCTCCCCTCTCCACACTTACACACTCTGTCTAACCATTGATAGTATAACAATAATCACAGACCCACTTTCAATTTGTTTAGCAAGATCTTTTAAAAAGTCCCATGATTATCTAATCTAGTTTGAAAACATTAAAAAGTGACAAAACTCATTTTCTAAAAAGTGTTATTCAACTCTTCTAGGTTTGCTTCTTCCAAAGGTGGAAGCTTGGTAGAAAGAAACAACTTATCCAGCATTTCCCCCTCCCAACTCAACTCCCAAATACCAGTCAGTTGTTAGAGCCAAACCCATTTTACAGGAACTCTCTTTGGCATTTGGAAAATCTACTCAGAGTCAGCTGCTGGTTCAACTTAACTCCTAGTTGCGAAGCCAGGTTGTATCTATATCCTGACAAGCATAACCCTGCGCTTAGTCAGAGCTAAAGACCCCTGCAGAGTTTCTGACTTGACAGTGTTTCCTTTTTTGTTCCCTGTCCTTATTTGGTAAGATCTATGGATAAGGGTTAGTGAATTTGTAAGTACCTTCACTTTAAACAATGCACCTGGCCTATGACCAGCACTTCATAAAGAGTATTTTTGGAACATTCTGCCTTTTAGATTAAACTGCTGTCTAGCACAGTTTGCTTCTAGAGCAGTAAGCCTGACACCAGCATGGATATTATTATATTGTCTTTTGTTATTTTTTGTCATTGTTAACACTTTTTCAGCTTACCTTTTATATTTCACCCATCATAACCATGTGTTTGGAACTGTGGGCTTTCATATCATGAAATCACTATACCTCCTTGAGTGAGAAATCCATACAATTCCAAGTGGATTTTACTCTTCCCTCATTCCTTGCATTGAACATACAAAGTATGACTGCGTACTTCCTTGATCTGGGTTTATCTTTATAACTGCTTTTGCATCAGGCTATAAAGCAATATAAAAGTCTTATCTTGAATAATAGATTGCAAGTCTCCTTTCTGTTTCATGAATAATAAAAACTCAGAGACAGACAGATTGGGGTTAAAGTTAAAGAACAGAGAAACAAAGTGGCCAACCACTAAAGAGTTCTCACCTCTACCAATGCTTATACCAAAGGGGTGATCATGTTCTCTGATTGCATCTCCAGACTGCACTGCTCCTCAGACTCCTTAGGCTGCAATGCTCTCCACAAAAGAAAACCTGCTCTCTGAAACTGCACTCAGATCCTGCCTTATATTCTCTCTAGTGCTAGAATTAAATACACGAGCTCTGTTTCTCTTTTAGTCTGACTCTCTCATGTAGCCCAGGGTAGCCTTGAACTCACAGAGATTCATGTGCCTCTGTCTCCCTCCCGAGTGCTGGGATTAAAGGTGTGGCCACCACTGCCTGTCTTCTATGGCTAACTAGTGGCTTAGTGTGTGTGTGGCTAATCAGTGGTTTAGCTCTGCATTCTGATCTTCAGGCAAGCTTTATTTGTTAGATTACAAACAATATATCACTACACCTTTTCTCTGAAGAGATGAAAGAAACAGGCATCTTCTACAACTCTGATAAGCCATCTTAATTAATTTTGGCATGTAGCATGCAGATTAACAGTAGCATTCTAACTTACTTTCTGTGTCAGCAGATAACCATGCCAGTTTAACTGAAGATCACATTCTGGTTAGTTTTGTTTGTTTTTGTTTTTGTCAATTTAAGATAAGCTAGTGTAATCTGAAGAGAGGGGACTTCAATTGAGGAATTTCATCTATCAGGTAGGCCTGTAGGA